>NC_037670.1:63064711-63348075 GCF_003255815.1 Theropithecus gelada | reverse complement strand
CAAAAAAAAAAAAAAAAAAAAAAAAAAGAATGATGTCTTCCAGGTCTATCCATGTTGTCACAAATGGAAGGATTTCCTTCCTTTTTAAGGCTGAAAACTATTTCATTAAGGAATACACCACATTTTATTTACCATTTATGTGTTGACCAACAGTTGGGTTGAAGGACATTCCTCTATTGTGAATAATGCTGTTATAAATTAAAGAGTGCAGATACTTCTTGAAGAAAAATAGAATGATAATTGCCAGGGGATGGGGGTTTGGGGAAAAATGGGAAGTTGCACAATGGGTATAAAGTCCCAGATAAACAAATGAATCAATTCTAGTGTCTGCCATACAACTTGGTGCCTATAGTTAGCAATGCAGTGTTGCACACTCAAAATTTTAAGAGGGTTGCAACAGTTTGGATGTTTGTCCTACACACCTCACGTTAAAATTTGATCCTAACGTTGGAGGTGGCGCCTAATGGAAGGTGTTTGGGTCATGAGAGCAGATCCCTTATGAACTGACTAATGTCCTCTTTTCATGGGAAGGGATAAGTGAGTTCTCACTCTTGTTAGTTTCCTTGCTAATTGGTTGTTAAAGAGTCTGGCATCTTCTTCCCCTCTCTCTTTTGCTTTTCTCTTGTCATGTGATCTGTGCACATGGCAGCTCCCCTTCCCTTTCCACCATGGAGTGGAAACAACCTGAGGCCCTCAGCAGATGCAGATGCTGGCACCATGTTTCTTGCACAGCTTGCTGTACCACGAGCCAAATAAACCTCTTTTCTTTATAAATTACCCAGCCTCAGGTATTCCTTTGTAGGAAGACAAACAGAATAAAACAAGGCTAGATCTCATGTTACATGTACTTACCACACACAAAAATGCAAAGGAACATAAGGAAATTTCTGAAACTGATGGATGTACTTATTACTTTGGTTGTGGTGATAGTATCACAGGTGTATGCACATGTGCAAACTCATTAAATTGTATACATTAAATATGTGCAGATTTTTATGCATCAATTATACCTTAATAAAGCTGTGAAAAATGAAATGAAAGATACTAGAAACAAAATACCTTCTATAAATCAGATGAGAAAGATTCCTAGTCATTAAAGACTAAGGTGGAGTCACATAGAAAGCTTAAAAATCCTAACTCCAGAGCCGAGAAGGATGGTCCTATTGGCAAGAAAATGTCCAGAGAGGATCTCTAAAGGAAGGCCACAACCCAAAAGCTCATTTGTGTAAGATTTGATGTCAGTCAGCATAGCGAATTCTTAAAGTCATGGCATTAACATTCAGAGGTTTGATTTATCAACAGGAAATCCATAAAATATCATAATAGATCATAATACTCAGAGTGCTTAGGAGAATTAAAAGAAAAAGTGTATAGAAAGTACCTGGAGCATATTTAAATTATGTGGGTGAGTGAGTCAAGCAGAAATACAATATTTCCTTTTGAGTTTGTTACCTTATTGTTTTGTTTTGTTTTTGTTTTTGTTTTTAAATTAAATAGTGAATACCCATGTGCATTCCTTGTAAATAGGAAAATCAATTTTCTTCCCCACTGCCAATGAGTCCATAGTGCCTAATGTACATCCAGGCTTGTCCTTCATTACTCTAGTGCCTGGGTACAGGTTATCCTGTAGCAAAACCCTCACTGACAATAGCAGAGGGCAGCCAAGAAAAATGGGGTTGTCTCAAGGTAGACAGACTAGGCTCCAAAAAGAGTGAGTAAACATTTGAACAGAAATGGAGAAGTTGACACAACTCAGCAGGACACAGAGAAGTCAGTGCAGTGGCTGCATCTAGGTAACCCAGGAAAGGTAAGTGGGTCTGCACCAGCTTCCATAACAGCAGAAGACTGGACAAGAATTCCAGGCACAGCGTCAACCACAAAGAGTCTGAATGTGAGTCCTCAGAGGATAGCAATGGCTACAAGCAGAGTGCAATTGGTGAACAGGCTCTCAGAGGTTCTTGGAGGTGACTGACTGAGCAAGTGTGGGCTCTAAGATCCCAAAAGTTACAGTGAGTATCTGCATGGAGAAGAATCTGTCTTAAATAAGCGAGTATTTAGCGAGGAGCAATATTGGCTGAGGGCTTCTCAGATATGGCAATAGGAATTGCTGGATGAGATTAGTGGCAGGGTGATATCGTAGAATTAGGAACCGAAAATTTTTTCTGTAAAAATCAAGATAGTAAATATTTTAGGCTTTGTGGGCCACACAGTCTCCATTGCAGCTACTCAACTCTACAACTGTGGTCCAAAGGCAGCCACAGACAATACAGAAACAAATTGGAGTGGCTGTGTTCCAATCAAATTGTATTTAGAAATTCAAGTGGCCAGCTGGATTTGGCTACAGTTAGCTGATGTCCATCTTAGAGGAGAGCCTTTGCATTTTGTAATGAAATTTTATTCTTTTGTCTTGATAATAAAAACAGTAGGTAATCATTGTTGAAAAAATAGAAAAGTATAAAAAGTATTTTAAATCACCTACATATCACCCCTCAGAGACCCACTGAAACATTTTTATGTATATTCCATCCAGCATTCTTGCCAATATTTTATATAAAATTGAAATTCTAATGTACAAATGATCCTGGCTACTACTTTTTTAATGAAAATTGTATCATGCATATAATCTCTTTAAAATCCTTCCTAAATATTTGGATCACTACATAATATTCTAACATATGGATATATCAACTTTTATTTAATCCATATAAACTGATAAAGAGGTTGTTTACAATATTCTGCTACTATAAATAGTTTGGTGTTAAACATTTAATATACTAATCTTCATGTGTCTTATCATATCCTCATAATCAATTACATGATGTTGAGTCTGAGTACAGAACCCAGGCTGTGGCCTTGGAGGGTACAAGCAGAAACGAGAGGAAGTGCTACTTCTAACTTTGATCCATGGGCTAACTTTCCTTAGGATAGAGCAGAGAATAAAAGAATTCTCTGCAGTTGAAAATAACTATTATTGCAATAAGTGATAATTCTATTATCATGAACATTCCAATCAAGAAACTGAAATGCAGTCATTGATCAGAAAGTATAACAAGGTTAAACCATTCAGTTCTAAGAGTTGAACTTTAAATTTGGATGTCAGGAAAAATAATTGCAGATAGAATTCAGGAACCAAAAGATATTTTGATGGAAATAGTTATAACAATAATTTATACTCATATAATGACTGGTTTTTAAATAATGTTCACATGCATTACATCATTTGCCTCAGAAATTAACTATTTCTCTAGATAGGTTTTTTAAGACAATAGACACACGACCCCAATTAAACAAATTGGCTCCTGAACTAGGTACAAACAAATCAAAGCAGATCCACTCAATATACTGTACCATCACAAACTTAATTCTAATATTGTCTTTTTAAGAGAGAAACTGGTGGCTAGGCATCAGCCATTACTTTTTGTTTTCTGCACCTGCTATGCTTTCACAGGGCCTGATTGCTTATATTTTCTTTTTGATGACAGGCATTTGGTTCTTCTAAAGCAATTAACAACAGGCTTGATAAAAAGGCCAAATTAGTGTCTGAATTAAATAAAATCTAGCATTTCTGGAACACTTTACAACTTACAAAGATCCAAACAAATGTTAGAACATGAGCTATTTGTCACCGGATTATATGAACTATTTGTCAATAGATTATAATTCCTATGGTAATGTTTTCATTCATAAAAGTAATTATTTCCTTTAATTATTCTGTACTGTAGGAATTATAATCCATTATATGCTCACGTTTAAAAAATTATTTTGAAATGTGATTATACTAAATTGTGTAAGGATATCTTCCTCATTCAAATTCACAGAAGAAAGAAAGATAATTTATATAACTAAACTCAATTGCAATCCATCCAACAATAACTCCCAGGGTTTTTTATTTGTTGATCATTATCATCAAATTTGATAGCCACTGGATAAACAAAAACAAGGGGTTAAAGAAAAATATTGTCTTCCAAACTGATGCAGCTGGTTTTAACAGACAAGTAGTTTAGAACAGAATAAAACATTTGCAGTAAATTATTAGAGTGAGGCACAAAATTTTTTAAAAACAGCAAAAATTACAATCCATATTGGGAAATGATTACAGTTAATGTTCAATGGGGTACCTATATCTTAAAATTGTTTACAATTGCTTAAAATAAAAGAAAACATTTTATACTACATAGTTTACAGCCTATAGCAATCAAAACTCTCCATAACATTTTTGAAAATTTCTCAAAGGCCTTACATTGTTGAGGTTATCTCTGGCTCTGAACTCCTGTTTTCACTGACATAATTAATTTAATAGACTGATGTCTGGAAATCCTACAAATGTCCTCTCCATCTGTTTTACATGCATAGAGTCTCAGCTTATATATGAACAGAATGCCACACACACACAAACACACACACACACACACAAACTAGAATAGCTACTAAACCAACTTGACTGAAGACTTCTTAGGAAGGGCAGAGAGGATCACATCTTAGCAACATGAAGAATTTCAATTTAAATAGTATTGTCCTTAAAATATTTCTGCAAGAAACAGGTGTTGAAAGCTAGAGTGGGAGCAAGTTGGGAATCTAAAAGGTGACAGGTGTTTACAGGTGGGACGTGAACATCACACCATCAGGTTAAGTGTTGATTCACCAAAAGACAAAGCAATCCTGAAACACAGAAGAAGACAACAGGAAACATGTCTGTTTTAAGCTGAAGGCTGCGTGGAAAACCTTTTTTAAATGTCTCACCAAATCCAACCACAGTATATAGACAGAATTCGTGCTACTTTGAGTGCCTGAAAACCCTTAGATGAAGAATTTAGCTGAACATCGTCTTGGGTTGGTGGTGTTAGAGGCAATTGACATAAGTAAACGTCCTCAAGGTATATGTATTTCAACCCACAGATAAATTTCTGAACTGTTCTAAAAAAAAATTCAATCACTCAAAGAAAAAAATTACAAAACATGCAAGAAAACAATGCATTGTGCATAAAGCAAAGACTTACAATGCAGTTATTAAAAGGAATGGAGATGGAAACTAAATACCTATAACTTGTGTCCTAAAACAAAAGTGGTGTTTTGAAATATAACTAAGGGGCAAGGGATCTGGTAGATTTGGGGAAAAATTGATACATTTCATTCTCAAAAAAATTTTTTTAATTATTGAAATTGATATAAAATTTGTAAATTAGTAAACGAGAATATAGATTATCAAAAATTATTCAGATCACAGCACAAGAAGAAGAATATTGTATTAGTCTGTTTTCACAATGCTAATAAAGACATACCTGAGACTGGGCAATTTAAAAAAGAAAGAGGTTTAATTGGACTCATAGTTCACATGGCTGGGAAGACCTCACAATCATGGCAGAAGGCAAAGAGGAGCAAGTTATATCTTACATGGATGGCAACAGGCAAAAAGAGAGCTTGTGCAGGGCAACTCTCAATTTTAAAACCATCAGATCTCATGAGACCCATTCACTGTCATGAGAACAGCATGGGAAAGACCTGCCCCCATAATTCAATCATCTCCCACTGGGTCCCTCCCACAACCTGTGGGAATTATGGGAGCTACAAGATGAAATTTGGCCAGGGACAGACAGCCAAACCATATCAAATATAAAGTATTAAAACAATATAAAAAAGAGGTTAATCTATTTGGAGAGTTATTAATAACAGTTCTAGAAAGGTCATAGAAGAATTAAGTGAGGCAATATACGTTATGATAATAATAGAGAATGTTTTAGAATGGTTGAAAAAATCGGTTCTCAGAATCAAGATCACAATGAATCCTAAAATCAAAAACAGAAATAAAAATATTTTACTGAAAAGAAAGAGAGATTTTTCCACCAACAAATAAGTAACTTCTGAAGATCACATTTTCATTAGGGATTAATGATCCAAACTGAAAAGTCAGAAAAGCAAGAAAATACAATTAAAAATTAGGTTAGAAATGAATTGATAACCTAATTTATTATATAATGCAATAATATTTCTATCCAGTTTGTGGGGTTTAATAAAAACAAGATAAAACCAAAATATTCAGCAAAAATAGCATAAAAGTTGAAAAGGAAAATGCTTTAACCCAAGTTAAAGCATTCACAGGTCATATTTTGTTCATGAAGATCACTGATTAGTACCAAATATTAATTTAAAAGTGAAATTCAACAAGAGTAATAAAGTATTTAATTGTGAAGTCACCTAATAATATAACCTCAAATTATATAAATCAAATATTAATCTAACAAATCAATAACAGGAAAACAATGAACTTTGCCAAAATTTCAAAATTCTATTGATAAGGGGATATAATTTTTTAAAAGAATAAGCAGAAAATATTAGCTAAAAAAAAAATTAGCAAATAATATATTTCACAAAGGACTAGTATACAGCCCATATAAATAAATCTTACAGCTCACTAATAAAAGGAAGACTTCCAAGAACATACAGGCAAAAGGTTTGAGCAGATGTTTCACAAAGGAAGATACATGCATGGCCCATAAACACTTGACTTTGCTCACCATCATTAGTCATAAAAGACATAGTAATTAAAACCAAAATTACTCATCATTACATACCCACCACAATGACTGAAATTTAAAAGACTGAAAGATGCCTAATGCTGACAATGACATGGAACCCTAGAATTCTCACCTATTGCTGATGCAACTACTCTGGGGAAAGAACTGGCTACTTTTTAAATACTAAACATGCATCCAGCAACTCTACCCCCAGATGTGTCCACAAAAGAAAAAGACTATACTAGAATGAAGCAGATTTATTCACATTAGCCCAAAGCTAGAAGCATCCATTAAAGGATAAATGAACAAAACAATAGTGGTACATCCACATATACAATGAAATCCTATTCAGCAATTAAAATGAAGAAACACACAAAATCTCAAAATAATTATACTGTGTGAAAAAAGCCTTTGGAAAAGAAGTACGTACAGTGTAATTCCATTTATATGAAGTTCAGAAATAGGAAAAACTAACCTATGGTAGAAAAAAAAATCAAAAAAGTTGTTGCCTGGGGTTAGCAGGGATTTACTATGAAGGGACATTACAGCAATGGTCATGTTCTGTATATTGACAGAGATTCAGGTGGCCACAGGTTCATACCATTGTTGGAACTTACCAGGCCCAACATTTCCTGACCCCCAGCTCAGCAACTGAAGGTGGCCCAAGTAAGCTTATTCCTTCCAGAGACTGAGTAATAATTCATTTACAGTGTCACCAAGCCTAGTAAAACCAGCAAGAAGAATCATCGGGAAGACCTAGTAAAACCAGCAAGAAGAATCAGCGGGAAGGAGGAGAAAAGCTCTCCTAACCAGGAAATTAAGTAAATGCTTTCATTTATAATGGCATTCAAAATAAAAATAATTAAAAAAAAGCTAGGAATAAATTTAACCAAAGATATAAAATCTTATACAATGAAAACTACAAATCATTTTTGAAAACAATAAAGAAGACCTAAATAAATGGAAAGACATCCTGTGCTCATGAATTGAAAGACTTAACATTGTGAAGAGGATAATAGTACCCAAAGCAATCTACATATTCATTGCAATTACTATCAAAATTTAAATGGCCTTTTTTATTTTTTTGCAGAAATGGAAAAGCTGATTCTTATATTCATATGGAATTTCAAGGGACCCAGAATCAGCAAAACAATCTTAAAAAGATTTTTTTAAAAACCTGAAAGGCTCACACTTCCTATGATGGTTAATATTAAGTGTCAACGTAATTGGATTGAAGAATGCAAAGTATTATTCCTGGGTGTGTCTGTGAGGCTTTTGCTATAGGGGATTAACAATTTGAGTCAGTGGACTGGGAGAGGCAGACCCACCCTCAATCTTGGTGGGCACCATCTAATCAACTGCCAGTGCGGCTAGAATAAAGCAGGCAGAAGAAGATGGAAGGACTTGACTTGCTAAGTCTTCCCTTCTTCATCTCTCTCCCATGTTGGATGCTTCCTACCCTCTAACACCAGACTCCAAGTTTTTCAGCTTTTGTACTCTTGGACTAACACCAATGGTTAGCCAGAGGCTCCATGGCCTTCAGCCATGGACTGAAGGCTACACTGTCCGCTTCCCTACTTTTGAGGTTTTGAGACTTGAACTGGCTTCCTTGCTTCTCAGCTTGCAGATGGCTTATTGTGGAACTTCATCTTGTGATCATGTAAGTCAATATTCCTTAATAAACTCCCCTTCATAGATAGATAGATAGATAGATAGATAGATAGATAGATAGATAGATAGATACATCCTATTAGTTCTATCCCACTAGAGAATCCTGACTAATACACTTTCCAATGTTACAGAGCTCAGTAATCAAAACAATATGGTATTAGCATAATGATAGACATAAAGACCAAGAGAATGGAATTGAGTCCAGAAATAAACCCATACATCTATAGCCAAGTGATGTTCAATGAAAGTGCCAAGTCCATTCAATGGAGAGAAAGAACAGTCTCTTCAACAAATGGTGCTAGGACAATCAGACATCTATATGCAAAAGAAGTAAAGTTCAATTCTTACCTGACATAATGTTCAAAATTTAACTCAAAATGTATCAATGACATAAATAAAAGAGTTAAAACCATAAAAATCTTTGCACAAAATGTAAGGCTAAATGTTCATGATACAGCCTTAGATAATTAGATAGGATGCCAAGAGTACAAGCAACACAGAAAACATTAGATAAACTGGAATTCACCAAAATTAATTTTTTTTGTGCATCAAAAGTTATCATTAAGTGAACATACAACCTATAGAATAGAAGAAAATATTTGCAAAGCATATGTCTAATAAGGGTTTAATGTCCAGAATACATAACAACTCAACAACAAAAATACAAACAGGCCTATCTTCAAATATGCAAAGGATTTGAATAGGCACTTCTTCAAAGAAGATATAAAAGTGGACAACAAGTGTATGAAAGAAAAATCCTTTGTCATAGGCAAACACAAATTAAAGCAATAGTGCAATACTACCTCACACCTCCTGGGAAGCCTATAATTGTTCTAAAAACAAAACAAAACAAAAATAATGATGAGGATTTAAGGAAATTAGACTCTGCCACATTGCTGGTGGGAATGTAAAATGGTTCAGTCACTGAACTAAGCAATTTGTTCCTAACAAAGTTAAGCAGTAATTACCATGTGATCCTGCAATTCTGCTTTTAGGTATATATCCAAAATAATTAAAAACTGGTACTGAAAAAAATACATGTGCACATATTCTCATAGCAGCACTAGTCACAATAGCCAGGAGGTGGAAACAGCCCAAATATCCATCAACAGAAAAATGACTAAACAGATTGTGTTATATAGATACTATGGAATATTATACTACCATAAAAAGGAACAAAGTATTGATACATACTGTAATGTGGATGACCCTCAAAAACTTTATTCTAGGCGAGGCGCGGTGGCTCATGCCTATAATCCCAACACTTTGGGAGGCCAAGGCAGGCAGATCACAAGGTCAGGAGTTCAAGACCAGCCTGGCCAACATAGTGAAACCCCATCTCTACTAAAAACACAAAGTGAGCTGGGTGTGGTGGCACACACCTGTAGTCCCAGCCAGTCAGGAGGCTGAGGCAGGATAATCACTTATACCTGAGGCAGAGGTTGCAGTGAAGCGAGATCGTGCCACTGTACTCCAGCCGGGGCAAAGGAGTGAGATTCCGTCTCAAACAACAAACAAACAAACAAACAAACAAAAACACAGACAGCAACAAAAAAACTTTATGCTAATGAGGAAAAACCAGGCATAAAAGTTCACAATCATGTGATTCCATTTATATAATACAGAGTAGGTGAACTCTAGAGACAGATAGCGGGTTAGGGATTCAGAGAAACTAGGGAGAGGAGAGAATGGTGAGCAACTGCTTATGGGGTACAAGCTTTCCTTTGGGGGTGATGAGAAGGTTTTGGAACTACATAGAGATGATGGTTGTATAACAGTGAATGCACTAAATGCCACAGAATTATACACTTTCAAATGACTAAATTTATGTTATTTGAATTTCAACTCAATAAAAAATACCAAACACACCTACACACACATGCACACACACAGAGAGGAAAAAAGAATAATAATTTTCAAGGGTTGAGAATGGTTGAGGGGTATGACAATAAAAGGGCAGCAGGAGTGCTATCTGTGTGCTCATGGAATTGTTCTGTATCTTGATTGTGGTAGTGGTTACATGCATGGGCTTACGTAATAAAATGCCAGAGATCCGTGCACATACGTTGTACCAAAATCACCTTCCTGGTTTTGATATTTTACTACAGTTGAGTAGAATGTAACCACTGGGGCCAGGTGCGGTGGCTCACCTCTGCAATCCCAGCACTTTAGGAGGCTGAGGTGCGAGGATTGCTTGAGCCCAGGAATTTGAGACCAGCCTAGGCAACATAGAAAAATTCTGCCTCTACAAAAAATAAATTAAAAAACAAATTAGCCAGACATGGTGGCATGCACCTGTAGTCTCAGCTACTTGGTAAGCTGAGGTGGGAGGATCACGTGAACCTGATTCTATAATTATTTCAAATTTTTAAAAATAAAAATTATGGATACATTGACTACATTAAAATTAATAGCTTCTTTATTGACTACATTAAAATTAAGAGCTTCTGTTCATCAAAACAAAAGTTCATGAAGAGTGAAAAGGCAAACCAAAGCTTTGGTAAAGATACAAAATACATATTACCTCAGTAACAATAAGAAAAACAATCTAAGAAAAAATGGGCAAGCAAATTAAACAGTGAAGATGAATCATGAATGACAAATAAATAGATAAACATTTCTCAGCTTCATTAGCAATTAAGTATTAACTAAGCCATGTTAAATAATTTACAACCCCTAGTGTTAACAGCAGACATGAAACAAAGGGAACATCTACCTGCTGCTCAATTCAGGCTAAGTAGACTCAAGCAGCAAATCACTTAGGTAGTAAATGAGTTCAGTCTGACAACCAGATTTCCTAGCTATGTGCTGTGTACAGCATTGCAGTGGAGTGATGCCAAGGAGAACATCGTATGCTGTGATGATTATGTACAAATCTGGCTGTTTTCAAGCCATGCCATAAGCATTCCCCATCCCCTCCCCACTCCCACTCCACCTCCATCCACATGAGACCACAGATTTCACATCCTACTAAGTCAAACCATTCACCATACCACCTAACACAATTACCTTCTTCTTCTTGTGGTCCGAACCCCATTCAGTATGTACTTCATCCCAGAGCAAGAACTGTGTGGTATTTTTCTCTTTATTCCTAGCATCAATCATAGTGCCTAGAATAAATGTGACATACTAATAAACTTTGGTATCACACTGTTAAAAACGAGAATAAGCTTTTATTCCCCACAAGCACTTAAGGTATTTAAGGATGATCTGTATTTGATGTCTTTTTTTTTTATTTTTTATCTTTTCTTTGACAGGGAAACAATTAAGAGAGAACGGACATTTTATACTGCCGCTAAAGTGGCAATTGTGTAGACATAGCTCATCTTAGCTGCAGAAGGAAAACAATTTACAGTTCCTGTAGTCCATCTAGAAAAATAGTGCTTGTCAGATAACTTCTGTGGACAAAAGATACTCTGGAAAAAAATTATGGTATAGATTACTAAATAAGTAACTTAAGTTTTCAAATTATAAACTTTTTTGTTTTTTTTTGAGTTGGACTCTTGCTCTGTGGCCCAGGCTGGAGTGCAGTGGTGTGATCTCTGCTCACTGCAAGCTCCGCCTCCCGGGTTTATGCCATTCTCCTGCCTCAGCCTCCCGAGTAGCTGGGACTACAGGAATCCGCCACTACGCCAGCTAATTTTGTTTGTTTGTTTTAGTAGAGATGGGGTTTCACCGTGTTAGCCAGGATGGTCTCGATCTCCTGACCTTGTGATCTACCCGCCTGGACCTCCCAAAGTGCTGGGATTACAGGCATGAGCCACCGCGCCCAACCTGCATTCACATTGTTCTTAAATGTTCATGCAGTTGAAGTATAAGCTATCTAAATTAATGTGCAATATTTTACTATTATATAATTCATGCTTATGTAATGTATTTTGAAATTACAGAAAAATATAAATTTTGAAAAATCAAGCATACTAATATCTGGAAATACAGAAAGTATACAATGTTTTTGAACGCAATTATATATTTTTCATAAATTTATCTACTGCTTTTATTCTGAAAAGTTATTCTCATCATATCAGTTATTCACTTACTTTTTCTAATTTATAATTATTTTATTTTAAAAATATAACTTTAATTAATATGATTTTATTTCTAAGATTTTATTCTCTCCTGCTTTGCTGATTTATGAGTCTTCCTCGTAGATACATTGAGTTCATATGGGTACTGAAACCCATTTCAAAGAACTCTTTTCTCACTGATTACCTGGGATTTCTCAATTGCTATACATTTATTTGTTTTAATAAAGAGTGAGATGAGTTGCCTTTTGCTATCTTCATTTTCAAAATGTACTTTGCAACTGGTGGAGAAGTGGAGAAAAATCAAGCATGATATATTCAGCTTCTGGATTTTGACAGAAGATCAAACACAGGCATCCAAATTTGGTCCTTCTAGATGTATCTTTAAAATAAAGGTTAACTTGAAAAGATATAAACCCAAAGCAATGGTGAAACCAAGAAAGGAGATAAGAACAGAAAATGCCAAAAACTAAGATACAGATGGATGAGGTGGTAACTGACTTTGCAGAACCCCACAAAGGTGAATCCCAAGCAGTGGGATAAGCTGAGAACTAACATGATTTACCCTGCAAAACCCTAAAAATGCACATGAACTGGCAACTTTAGTACCTCTGTAACTAGAGCTACTGTAGGAACGGGGCTTACGTAGAGTATGTTATGGGATAGTGAATGTGAGATGAGAAATACTGCTGCACTGCACGTGACTTGGACACAGCTTTTTCCTCGCAGATAGAATCCTGGAAATGAATGAGAACACAAAACTCAACTGAGGGCACAGGCTTGTATTCACCATCAAAGGAGGATTCAGCAACTGTGCACACTGAACGCTGAGAGTCCCCAACCCATGCCTACAGTGAGCTCCCAGAATGATGAATGGAAGGAAGACCCTTACCTCCATGTGGGAGTTGTTAAGGCCCTGCGCTGGGTAATTCAAGAAACCCAATGGGAAAGTTCTAAAGATATTCTCATTAGTTGCCTCCACAAGTAGCTCATATGACAGTTAAGGTCAAAATTAATGAGCACACAGTGAGAGCTCTCAATCAGCTTTTCAGTCCCCTACTTTTAATTATGAGAAGACAGCCATGTATTATATACTATATAGCTAAAGAAAGTCTTAAGGAAGAAACACGCTTCCTGGAAAAAAAGGAAAGATTGGAGGAGATAGAGGAAAAACAAACAAAAAAAAGCACCAAAAGAGGAAAATGAAAACGAAACAAAAATTGATGTTCTCAAAATCATTCTGTTGGCCGAACACAGTGGCTCACACCTATAATCCTAGCACTTTGGGAGGCTGAGGCAGGCATATCACCTGAGGTCAGGAGTTTGAGACTGGTCAACATGGCAAAACCCCATCTCTACTAAATATGCAAAAATTAACCTGGCTTGGTGGCGGGTACCTGTAATCCTAGCCACTCGGGAGGCTGAGGCACAAGAATCGCTTGAATCTGGGAGGCAGAGGTTGCAGCGAGCTGACATCGTGCCACTGCACTCCAGCCTGGGCAATAGAGTAGACTCCATCTCAAAAAACGAAAACAAAAACAAAAACAAAAAAACCCCAGCAACTAAATAAGTAATTATATATAATTAGGATATATGTCATATATTACATATATCTCACTCATAAAGAAATGCATATTTTATTAATTATAATATTCTAATAAATAAGAATTACATATACATTCATAAATATATATTTGACATATAACATTTATATCACATATATGAAATTCAACAAAGAGCAAAGAGTTCTTAAGAATGAAGACGTGACAGCCTGAATACATAACTGAATAGAAGAATTTCGGAGTAAAGTCAAGAAAATCTGTAGTTTTTAAAAAAATACTAAGAAATAGAAATTTAAAAGGTAATAGATTAAGTTTCAGTTCAGAAGATCCAAAAACCAAAAAACAAAGAGATAACTAAGAGAAAGTCAAGACAATCATCAGTGAAATAATTCAAGAAACCTTCCAAGAACTGAAGAATATGAAGGATTAATTGAACGACCTTTTTTTCTGGCTTTCAATTAAGACGTAAGAGGCCGGGCGCGGTGGCTCAAGCCTGTAATCCCAGCACTTTGGGAGGCCGAGACGGGTGGATCACGAGGTCAGGAGATCGAGACCACCCTAGCTAACACGGTGAAACCCCGTCTCTACTAAAAAATACAAAAAACTAGTCGGGCGAGGTGGCGGGCGCCTGTAGTCCCAGCTACTCGGGAGCCTGAGGCAGGAGAATGGCGTGAACCCAGGAGGTGGAGCTTGCAGTGAGCTGAGATCCGGCCACTGCACTCCAGGCTGAGCGACAGAGCGAGACTCTGCCTCAAAAAAAAAAAAAAAAAAAAAAAAAGTAAGAAGTTGAAAAGTGTTAATCCAAACCTTACAACAATAAGAAAAAAAGGATAATCTACAAAATCAAACTTTTTCTTCAATCCATTAGAGAGCTGAGAGCAGGGCAACCAAATAGCTGAAACCAAAGGTTAGGGTATGACCACTTGCTAAACGCTGAGTGTAGGCTCGCACGAGAACATAGAATCCCAGAACCTGCAGAAAAAAATAAACTTTTCACCCACTCACAGGCTCTTCTCTGGAAATTTCACTGGAAACTCAAAGAAAAGGAGGGGTAGAGCGAGAAACAGAAGAAAGCCTGTCTCATGCTGCAGGCCTGTGGGGAAGAGCAGTAGCTGCTGCAGGAAAGACACATAGGTCCGCCTTTAAAGCCTGGTCCTCACCTTCTCTGCAGAACAAAAGCCTTAAGCTGCTGGGGGAAGGGCAGCAAACTCTGTCACCCTCAGGACATAGGTGAAGACCCACTACAGCTATGAAAAGGGAACAAGAAGAAAAAACCTAGAGTAAGGCTGAAAAAATCTTGGGTCCAGACTCGTAGAAACTCCCCTAACACAGTGGAAGAAGAACCACAGAGAAACCAGGAACTAAGCATTACCTAACATGAAGGCTGAGCCAGGATAGAAGAAAGCACCTCTGCCCACTTCCCACCAGTCTAGCAAGCAACAAGTCACAAATAAAAGGATTCCAAAGCCAGGAGAGCGAAGTACAAAATACATAACAGAAACTGGTCTTCTCTAAGATATGGGCACACATTGAAAGACTAAAGCTTACGGTAGATCAGGATTATGAAGAAAAATCCTCTGGCAACCTAGCCCCCAACCCTAAACTCAAAGTAATATAGAGAACTCAAACAGTCCCAGGTGAACTGAGGATAATCATCATAGTAACAACAAACCCCAAACCCAGCTCAATTCCTGACTACATAGACTAAATGCCTAACACTAAAAGCCTAGCAAAACAAGGCATGCTCAGTTTGTGCCACAAATACTATTTACTTCCATCTCTTCTGTCCCACATAGGATGTCTAGCTGTCAACCAAAAATTAAGAGACACATAAAGAAGAAAAAAAGAAAAAAGAAAAAGACAAATTCCTAAAAAGAGACGAAATAAAGGGAAATATATATGACCCAGAAGTAGAAACTATCAAAGAAATAAAGTAACTACTATAATAGGTTAAAGGATTGTGTGGAAAAGGTAGACACATGGACAGATGGGGAATTTTAGAAGACACATGGAAACTACCAAAAAGAATTAACCAGAAATGCTAGAAATAAAAAACATTGCAGCAAAAATGAAAAAAAACACGGATTCAACAGGCACATCTATAAACTTGACACAGTAAAGACTCAACAAAACTGAAGATACTTCAAAAGAAATTATCCAAACTGAAATACAAAGAGAACAAAACAGTGGGAAAAAAATAAAACAGACTACAGTATTCAAGAGGTATGGAACAATATCAAGTTATCAGGTATGTGTATATGATTGGAATCACAAAAGAAGGAGACAGATAATGGGGCAAAAGACATATTTAAAGGAATAATAATTGAGAATTCTCAAAAAGCATAAAGACACAAAATCACATATGACAGAAGCTCAGAAAATATTGAACAAGATAAACACAAATAAGTAAACAAATAAAACACTCCTAAACATGTGATATACAAACTGGCATAAACTAAAGATAAAGAGAATATCTTGAAGACAGACTTATCATCAGAACATTTAAAGTGAGAGAATATGAAATGATATGACTAAAGTGCTAATTCAAAAAACAATGAGCCTAGAATTCTATACCTAGTGAAAAATCTTTCTAAAAAATATGAAAGAGTTTTTCAGACAACCAAAAGCTTAGGAAATCCATTAACAGCTGACTTGTACTCCAAGAAATGGTAAAATAAATTATTCAGAACAAAAGATTAGAATATCATATAGAAACTTGGATCTAAACAAAGAAATAAAGAGTGCAAGAAGTGATATAAATGGTGGTAAATAATCATTTTTAAAATTTTTTAATTGTTCTAAAATGCAGTTACTTGTGTAAAACCACTACAGTAACAATGCCTTGTGTGTTATAGTATATGCAAATATAGAGTATATAGAAATATTTTAGAAAAACTGGGAGAAAGAAATGGGGAATTCAGTTGGGAGGTCTTTACACTATAGAAAAGTTATATAATATTTGATGACTGTGTATAATTAATTCAAAATGTATATTCTAAAACCTGGAGAAATAACTAAAAATCCTTTTTTAAAAGCACTAAATGATAACCCAGTAGTAGAAGCAAAAGAGCATCATTGAAAATATACTGAATTAAGGCATCGAATAAAAGTACAAAATGATAAAGTGAAGAGATGTAACAAATTTTAAAATGACTACCAAAATAAATCATAATTCAACTATATCAAAACTATATTGAATATAAGTGGTCTAAATATTCCATTTGAAAGACAGAGACCGTAAAAGCAGATGAAATAATAAAACCCAAATATATTATATATACAAAACAGTCACTTTTAAATCTAAATATATAAATGAATCAAAAGTTTAAAGATATAAAAAGATTACTATACAAATCAAAAGAAAACTGAAGCACCTATACAAATTATCAGAGAAAATACACATTGAAACAAGTAGTATTGCCGGAGATCAGGAGAGTCATTGTATAATTTTCCTCCTAACAGCAGTGCTTCAATGTACATGAACTGAAAAAATAGATAAAGAAATCCACGGTTGCAGTTAGAGATGTCAATGCTCCTTTCTTAGTAACTAGTAAAACAAATAGACAGAAAATACATGAATATCTAGATGACACTATCAACCAGTTTTATCTACTTGATGAATTGGAAGCATAGAACACTTCCAACAATAGCAAATACGTTTTTGTTTTGTTTTTGTTTTTTGAGATCGAGTCTCGCTCTGTCGCCCAGGCTGGAGTGCAGTGGCACGATCTCTGCTCACTGCAAGCTCTGCCTCCTGGATTCACGTCATTCTCCTCCCTCAGCCTCCGAAGTAGCTGGGACTACAGGCACCCGCCACCACAGCCGGCTAATTTTTTTGTAGCAAATACATATTTTTTAAGTGCACATGAAATGATCACCAGAATAGAATTTATTCTTGGCCACAAAACAACCTTTAACATACACAAAATATTAAAATGATACTAACAATGTTCTTGGATCATAGTAAGAAAAAAGTAGAAATGAACAGAAAAATATATACATAGAAATCCCCAAATATTTGAAAAATACTTTTAAATAACCCATAGCACAAAGAAGAAGTTACACAAGATAATAGGAAATACCTTAAGTTTAATGAAAATAAAATAACAACACATTGAAATTTGTGGGACACAAAACCAGTGCTTAAAGAAAAATTGATAGCATCAAATGCTTATGTCACAAAAGAAGAAAAGTAAATCAGTTCTCTAACTTTTCACTTTGAAAAACTGGAAAACGAAGAACAAATCAAATCCAAAGCAAGCAGGAGATGGAAAAATAAAGATAAGCACAGAAATCAATTACACTGAACTAGCAAAGCAATGGAGAAAAATCAATAAAACAAAAAACCGATTCTTTAATAAACTAAAATTGTAAAACCTGTAATCAGAATGCCCAACTAAAAAGTAGGGAAGAAAAAATGATAAACATCAGAAACAGGTAGCGATATCACTACAGACTACAAACATTAGACAAATAATAAAACTATAATGGCACACTCACGAATTCAACCGTGTAAACGAAATTAAACTTTTTCAAGGAACCGATTGCCATACTCTACCAAGAACAAATAGATAACCTGAATTGCCTTATATCTATTTAAATTAATTAATTAATAATTAACAGAGTTCCACCAAACAAACTCCAGGAACAAATGCCTTTACTGTGCCATTCTAATACATATTTAAGAACAAAATACAGTCATGTGTTGCTTAATGATGGGGGACACCATTCTGAAAAATGTGTCAGTAGACAGTTTCATCATTTCGTGAACATCATAGAATCCACCTATACAAATCTAGAAAGTATAACTTATTACACATGTAGGCTATAGGGTATGGCCTATTGCTTCTAGGTTTTAAACCTGTACAGCATTTTACTGGATGGAATACTATAGGCAAGTGTAACACAATGGTAAGTATTTATGTTTCCAAACATATCTAAACATAGAGAAGGAACAGTAAAGATATTGTATAAAATACAAAAAATAGTACACCTACATAGGGCACTTACCACGAATGGAGTTTACAGGACTCAAGGATGCTCTGAGTGAGTCAGTGACCGAGTGGTGAAGGAATGTGAAGGCCTGGGACATTACAGTTTATTACCGTAGACCTCATAGACACTGTACACCTAGGCTGTTCTGAATTTATAACATATTTTTCTTTCTTCAATAATAAATTAACTTTAGCTTACCATAACTTTTTTACTTTATAAACTTTTTAACTTTTTAAACTTTGTGCCTCTTTTGTAATAACACTTAGCTTAAAACACGTGTACAGCTATACAAAAATATCTTCTTCTTTCTTTATATCCTTATTCTGTAAGCTTTTTCTATTTTTTAATTTTTTTACACTTTTTTTGTTAACTAAGACACTGTGTTAGGTCATTCTCGCATTGTTGTAAAGAAATACCTGAGACTGGGTAATTTATAAGAAAGGAGGTTTAATTGGCTTATGGTTCTGCAGGCTGTACAGGAAGCATAGCGGCATCTACCTCCAAGGAGGCCTCAGGAAGCTTTTACTCATGGCCAAAGCAGGCACATTACATAAGGAGAATGGGAGCAAGAGTAAGGTGGAGGTAGGCACCATGCACCTGTAAACAGCCAGATCTCAGAAGTCACTCACTATCACCAGGACAGCACCAAGAGGATGGCACTAAACCATTCATAAGAAACCCACCCCCATGATCCAAGCACCCCCGACCAGGCCCCACCTCCAGCACTGAAGATGACAATTCAACATTACATTTACATGAGATTTAGGCAGGGGCAAATATACAAACCCTGTTAGCCACAAACATACTCACTAGTCTAGGCCTACAAAGGGTCAGAAGCATCAATATCACATCTTCTATCTCCACATTTTGTCTCACTGGAAGCCCTTCCAGGCAATGACAGGCAGGGAGCTGCCATCTATGAAAACAATGCCTACTTCTGGATGCCTCCCGAAGGACCTGCCTAAGGCTGTTTTTTAATAAGTAGAAGGAGTAAACTGTAAAATAATGATTAAATGATTAATAGTGTTGTACAGTAAATGCGTACATGACTTAACACAGTCACTTATTATGATTATCAAGTATTAGGTACTTTACATAACGGTATTTGGTATATTTTTATACAACTGGCAGTGCAGTAGGTTTGCTTACATCAGTATTACTACAAACACATGAGTAATGCATTGTGCTACAACATTATGAGGGCTATGATGCCACTAGAGGATAGGAATTTCTCGGCTCCATTATAATCTTATGGGATCACCATAGTGTATATGGTCTATCATTGACCAGTATGTCCTTATGTGGTAGGTGACTATAATACCAAATCTATGCAAACTCATCCAAAGTGTAAAAGACAATGGATACTATAATTTAAGAAAACCACAGACCAATAGCATTTGTGCACATAGATGCATAAATCCTCAATAAATTCTTACAAATAAAAGTCAGCACTATGTAAAAATGCTAATATGTCATGATCAAGTATGTTTGGCTAACTCGACATCTGAAAGTCAGTCAATGTAATTCATCTTATTAATAGCCTAAAGAAGAAAAAATGGATCATCTCATGGATACAGATAGAATACTCGACTAAATTAAACATACATTCTTGATAAAAATGCAAAGCAAATTAAAAATGGAAGAGAACTTCTCCAGTCTGAAAAGGGACTCTAAAAAACAAACAGCTACAACAGAATAATTCTGGAGGAAAGGCTGCCCAGTTTTGCCCTGAGTTCAGTCAAAAGGCAAGATGTTCATTCTAACAACTTTATCATTCCAGGTGTTAAAGTAACTTGAAATTCAGAGAGGTTCCCCAAATGTCCTCTTCTTCACCACCTCCCTTCCTCGTCTATAATCCTCGATCAAGGGCATATAAGCAAAAAAGGACACCAGAAGGACCTGTGGCCTCCAGCGGGGACAGGAGGATTATGGGACAGAGGAGTAGGTGAATCACCCATCAGGCTGCAATTTTGTATCTTGGGCCCACTGAGAGGGTTGTGGCTCTGATTCTGTCAACTGGGGTATTACCGTAATGGGTAAAACATGATAATTACTGTAGTGCACTGGATGGAATGTGATTCCTTAAGAGTGTTGAGTCTGGAAATTCGGGAAGGCCTATTACTAGTGTTGCTGGAAGAGAAAGTGGGAAAAGCCACTGCAAGGTGAAAGGCTTTCCTAGACAACTCCATGATGAATAGCTGTCTGATCATGATGCCTGTGGGACCGGGGATAAGTCACCACAATCTCCTGTATTAATGTCCTCATCTGTGCAATAGGCATTTAAGCCAAGGGAGGCACTGTTGCTTTAGTATGCCACATCAATAGGCTGAATAAGAATCATTACAGGAATTTGAAAGGATAAGAAGAAAGAGGTGAGCATTTAGCTCCGAATTTAGAATGTAAAAAGGCATCACAAATAGCATGGCGTTTTATAATATATAACAGAATATGCTAAGATGTTTCTGCATGCGCACATTCTTTTCCAGGAAAATCAACGACCAGGAGCACAGACCTCCCAAAATTGTCTCTTAACGAGGCTTCCAAAGCATCTACTTACATTTTAGTAAGAACTAAGAAAGCCCAGCATACAGTTTTTAATTAAAACCAAGCGTTTATATGTGGCTGCAAAATACCATTTTTCCCCCACAGTTACATAAATTATAGAAGATAAAAATGGTACAAACATCTCATTTCTGACCTGAATAGCAAAGGTTATTCCACTCTGCACAAAGCCCCCATAGGAGGAAGTGTTATAGGTGGCAGTAAGAGGTGGCAATAAAATGGTCAAGAATTTGCCAAATGGCATTCAGGTAAGTAATAGTCTAGTAGTTCTTGGGTATTTTCTGTTTGGAAAATGTAACTCTACTTTATGTCTCATGCCAACTTTGTTCTATATTGATAAACGTGTCCAGCTCATAAATTGTAGACTTCTATGAGTTTTCAAAGATCAGAGTTTTCCTTGCTTGTGCTATTACATATAGTATAGATACCTATTGGTATTGCTGCTGTAGATATATGGGTGCAGCATGAGGCAGGCATCAGGCCCCCTCTGTAGAGCTTTACTCCAATTTGGAAAAGCCAGCTGGGCGCAGTGGCTCATACCTGTAATCTCAGCACTTTGGGAGGCTGGGGCAGGTGGATCACTTGAGGTCAGGAGTTCAAGATCATCCTGGACAACATGGTGAAACCCCATCTCTACTAAAAATACAAAAATTAGTTGGGCGTGGTGGCACATACCTGCAATCCCAGCTACTAAGGAGTCTGAGGCAGGAGAATTGCTTGAACCCAGGAGGCAGAGGTTACAGTGGGCTGAGATTGTGCCACTGCACTCCAGCCTGAGCGACAGAGCAAGACTCCATCTCAAAAAGAAAAAAAAAATTAGAAAAGCCTTACAGAGTTGAAGCTGTCATGGAAAAAGTACAGCTCTGAAAACTCATGGCCCTTGCTCTAGGAGGGAATCCCTACCGGTTACCCAGGACTGCAAAGCAGCAGCTCCTTACACCTTGAAAAAATATGAATGTCCCCAAATTATACTATTTCTATTTTCTTATTCATATTAGCAGCAGCATTTCATTTTTTACCTTTCCTTTTTTTTTCTGTAACCTCAAGTAATATAGTCATTGTAAGAGAACAGGAAACAGATCAACAAAATGTGAAGAAAGTCACATAAAATTCCATTTACCAGAAAGAACCACAGTTCATATATTAGTTTGTTGCCTTCCAGGCTTATACACATATGCATATATAATAATTCTACACCTTTAATATTCTACTTTTTCTTTTAAAATGCAAGGCCTTCCATGTAATAAATAAAATAGCATTATTAGTAGTATTATTTTATTATCATTAGACTTCGAGTTCTAGGGTACATGTGCACAATGTGCAGGTTTGTTACATATGTATACTTGTGCCATGTTGGTGTGCTGCACCCATCAACTCGTCAGCACCCATCAACTCGTCATTTACATCAGATATAACTCCCAATGCCATCCCTCCCCACTCCCCACTCCCCATAACAGGCCCCAGTGTGTGATGTTCCCCTTCCCGAGTCCAAGTGATCTCATTGTTCAATTCCCACCTATAAGTGAGAACATGCGGTGTTCGCTTTTCTGTTCTTGCGATAGTTTGCTGAGAATGATGGTTTCCAGCTGCATCTATGTCCCTACAAACTACACAAACTCATCCCTTTTCATGGCTGCATAGTAGTCCATGGTGTATACGTGCCACATTTTCTTAATCCAGTCTGTCACTGATGGATATTTGGGTTGGTTCCAAGTCTTTGCTATTGTGAATAGTGCCGCAATAAACATACGTGTGCATGTGTCTTTATAGCAGCATGATTTATAATCCTTTGGGTATATACCCAGTAATGGGATGGCTGGGTCATATGGTATTTCTAGTTCTAGATCCTTGAGGAATTGCTATACTGTTTTCCACAATGGTTGAACTAGTTTACAATCCAACCAACAGTATAAAAGTGTTTCTCTTTGTCCACATCCTCTCCAGCACCTGTTGGTTCGTGACTTTTTAATGATTGCCATCCTAACTGGTGTGAGATGGTATCTCATTGTGGATTTGATTTGCATTTCTCTGATGGTCAGTGATGATGAGCATTTTCTCATGTGTCTGTTGGCTGTATGCATGTCTTCTTTTGAGAAATGTCTGTTCATATCCTTTGCCCACTTTTTGATGGGGTTGATTGTTTTTTTCTTGCAAATTTGTTTGAGTTCTTTGTAGATTCTGGATATTAGCCCTTTGTCAGATGAGTAGATTGCAAAAATTTTCTCCCATTCTGTAGGTTGCCTGTTCACTCTGATGGTAGTTTCTTTTCCTGTGCAGAAGCTCTTTAATTTAATTTGATCCCATTCGTCAATTTTGGCTTTTGTTGCCATTGCTTTTGGTGTTTTAGACATGAATTCCTTGCCCATGCCTATGCCCTGAATGGTATTGCCTAGGTTTTCTTCTAGGGTTTTTATGGTATTAGGTCTAACATTTAAGTCTCTATACATCTTGAATTAATTTTCATATAAGGAGTAAGAAAAGGATCCAATTTCAGCTTTCTACTTATGGCTAGCCAATTTTCCCAGCACCATTTATTAAATAGGGAATCCTTTCCCCGTTTCTTGTTTTTGTCAGATGTGTGGTATTATTTCTGAGGGCTCTGTTCTGTTCCATTGGTCTATATCTCTGTTTTGGTACCAGTACCATGCTGTTTTGGTTACTGTAGCCTTGTAGTATAGTTTGAAGTCAGGTAGCGTGATGCCTCCAGCTTTGTCCTTTTGACTTAGGATTGTCTTGGCAATGCGGGCTCTTTTTTGGTTCCATATGAACTTTAAAGCAGTTTTTTCCAATTCTGTGAAGAATGTCATCGGTAGCTTGATGGGGATGGCATTGAATCTATAAATTACCTTAGGCAGTATGGCCATTTTCACGATATTGATTCTTCCTATCCATGAGCATGGTATGTTCTTCCATTTGTTTGTGTCCTCTTTTATTTCACTGAGCGGTGGTTTGTAGTTCTCCTTGAAGAGGTCCTTTATATCCCTTGTTAGTTGGATTCCTAGGTATTTTATTCTCTTTGAAGCAATTGTGAATGGAAGTTCATTCCTGATTTGGCTCTCTGTTTGTCTGTTACTGGTGTATAAGAATGCTTGTGATTTTTGCACATTAATTTTGTATCTGAGACTTTGCTGAAGCTGCTTATCAGGTTAAGGAGATTTTGGGCTGAGATGATGGGGTTTTCTAAATATACAATCATGTCATCTGCAAACAGGGAGAATTTGACTTCTTCTTTTCCTAACTGAATACCCTTGATTTCTTTCTCTTGCCTGATTGCCCTAGCCAGAACTTCCAACACTATGTTGAATAGGAGTGGTGAGAGAGGGCATCCCTGTCTTGTGTCAGTTTTCAAAGGGAATGCTTCCAGTTTTTGCCCATTCAGTATGATATTGGCTGTGGGTTTGTCATAAATAGCTCTTATGATTTTGAGATACATTCCATCAATACCGAATTTATTGAATGTTTACCATGAAGAGCTGTTGAATTTTGTCAAAGGCCTTTTCTGCATCTATTGAGATAATTATGTGGTTTTTGTCTTTGGTTCTGTTTACATGCTGGATCAAGTTTATTGATTTGCGTTATGTTGAACCAGCCTTGCATCCCAGGGATGAAGCACACTTGATCCTGTTGGATAAGCTTTTTGATGTGCTGCTGGATTTGATTTGCCAATATTTTATTGAGGATTTTTGCATCAATGTTCATCAGGGATATTCGTCTAAAATTCTCTTTTTTTGTTGTGTCTCTGCCAGGCTTTGGTATCAGGATGATGTTGGCCTCATAAAATGAGTTAGGGAGGATTCCCTCTTTTTCTATTGATTGGAATAGTTTCAGAAGGAATGGCACCAGCTCCTCCTTGTACCTCTGGTAGAATTTGGCTGTGAATCCATCTGGTCCCGGACTTTTTTTGGTGGGTAGGCTATTAATTGTTGTCTCAATTTTGGAGCCTACTATTGGTCTATTCAGGGATTCAACTTCTTCCTGGTTTAGTCTTGGGAGAGTGTAAGTGTCCAGGAAGTTATCCATTTCTTCTAGATTTTCTAGTTTATTTGCGTAGAGGTGTTTATAGTATTCTCTGATGGTAGTTTGTATTTCTGTGGGGTCGGTGGTGATATCCCCTTTATCATTTTTTATTGCGTCTATTTGATTCTTCTCTCTTTTCTTCTTTATTAATCTTGCTAGCAGTCTATCAATTTTGTTTATCTTTTAAAAAAATCCAGCTCCTGGATTCATTAATTTTTTGGAGGGTTTTTTTTTTTTTTTTTTTTTTTTGAGATGGAGTCTCGCTTTGTCGCCCAGGCTGGAGTGCAGTGGCCGGATCTCAGCTCACTGCAAGCTCCACCTCCCGGGTTCACGCCATTCTCCGGCCTCAGCCTCCCGAGTAGCTGGGACTACAGGCGCCCGCCACCTCGCCCGGCTAGTTTTTTGTATTTCTTAATAGAGACGGGGTTTCACCGTGTTAGCCAGGATGGTCTCGATCTCCTGACCTCGTGATCCGCCCATCTCGGCCTCCCAAAGTGCTGGGATTACAGGCTTGAGCCACCGCGCCCGGCCTTTGGAGGGTTTTTTGTGTCTCTATCTCCTTCAGTTCTGCTCTGATCTTAGTTATTTCTTGCCTTCTGCTAGCTTTTGAATGTGTTTGCTCTTGCTTCTCTAGTTCTTTTAATTGTGATGATAGGGTGTCAATTTTAGATCTTTCCAGCTTTCTCTTGTGGGCATTTACTGCTATAAATTTCCCCCTACACACTGCTTTAAATGTGTCCCAGAGATTCTGGTATGTTGTATCTTTGTTCTCATTGGTTTCAAAGAACATCTTTATTTCTGTCTTCATTTCATTATGTACCCAGTAGTCATTCAGGAGCAGGTTGTTCAGTTTCCATGTAGTTGAGCAGTTTTGATAGAGTTTCTTAATCCTGAGTTCTAGTTTGATTGCACTGTGGTCTGAGAGACAGTTTGTTATAATTTCTGTTCTTGTACATTTACTGAGGAGTGCTTTACTTCCAATTATGTGGTCAATTTTGGAATAAGTGTGATGTGGTGCTGAGAAGAATGTATATTCTGTTGATTTGGGGTGGAGAGTTCTGTAGATGTCTATTAGGCCTGCTTGGTGCAGAGTTGAGTTCAATTCCTGAATATCCTTGTTAACTTTCTGTCTCGTTGATCTGTCTAATGTTAACAGTGGGGTGTTAAAGTCTCCCATTATTATTGTATGGGAGTCTAAGTCTCTTTGTAAGTCTCCAAGGACTTGCTTTATGAATCTGGGTGCTCCTGTATTGGGTGCATATATATTTAGGATAGTTAGCTCTTCCTGTTGAATTGATCCTTTTACCATTATGTAATGGTCTTCTTTGTCTCTTTTGATCCTTGATGTTTAAAATCTGTTTTATCAGAGAGTAGGATTGCAACCCCTGCTTTTTTTTGTTCTCCATTTGCTTAGTAGATCTTCCTCCATCTCTTTATTTTGAGTCTATGTGTGTCTCTTCATGTGAGATGGGTCTCCTGAATACAGCAAACTGATGGGTCTTGACTCTTCATCCAATTTGCCAGTCTGTGCCTTTAATTGGACCATTTAGTCCATTTACATTTAAGGTTAATATTGTTATGTGTGAACTTGATCCTGTCATTGTGATATTAGCTGGTTATTTTGCTCGTTAGTTGATGCAGTTTCTTCCTAGGCTCGATGGTCTTTACATTTTGGCATGTTTTTGAAATGGCTAGTACCGGTTGTTCCTTTCCATGTTTAGTGCTTCTTTCAGGATCTCTTGTAGGGCAGGCCTGGTGGTGACAAAATCTCTAAGCATTTGCTTGTCTGTAAAGGATTTTATTTCTCCTTCACTTATGAAACTTAGTTTGGCTGGATATGAAATTCTGGGTTGAAAATTATTTTCTTTAAGGATGTTGAATATTGGCCCCTACTCTCTTCTGGCTTGGAGAGTTTCTGTCGAGAGATCTGCTGTTAGTCTGATGGGCTTCCCTTTGCAGGTGATCCGACCTTTCTCTCTGACTGCCCTTAACATTTTTTCCTTCATTTCAACTTTGGTGAATCTGACAGTTATGTGTCTTGTAGTTGCTCTTCTCGAGGAGTATCTTTGTGGCGTTCTCTGTATTTCCTGAATTTGAATGTTGGCCTGCCTTACTAGGTTGGGGAAGTTCTCCTGGATGATATCCTGAAGAGTGTTTTCCAACTTGGTTCCATTTTCCCCCTCACTTTCAGGCACCCCAATCAGACGTAGATCTGGTCTTTTTACATAATCCCATACTTCTTGAAGGCTTTGTTCATTTCTTTTTCCTCTTTTTTCTTTAGACTTCTCTTCTCACTTCATTTCATTCATTTGATCCTCAATTGCTGATACTCATTCTTCCAGTTGATTGAGTCGGTTACTGAAGCTTGTGCATTTGTCACATATTTCTCGTGTCATGGCTTTTATCTCTGTCAGTTCTTTTATGGCCTTCTCTGCATTGATTACTCTAGTTATTCATTCTTCCATTCTTTTTTCAAGATTTTTAATTTCTTTGTGCTGGGTATGTAATTCCTCCTTTAGCTCTGAGAAGTTTGATGGACTGAAGCCTTCTTCTCTCAACTCATCAAAGTCATTCTCTGTCCAACTTTGATCGGTTGCTGGCGATGAGCTGTGTTCCTTTTAAGGGGGAGATGCACTCTTATTTTTTGAATTTCCAGCTTTTTGCCCTGCTTTTTCCCCATCTTTGTGGTTTTATCTGCCTTTGGTCTTTGATGATGGTGACGTACTGATGTGGTTTTGGTGTGTGTGTCCTTTCTGTTTGTTAGTTTTCCTTCTAACACTCATGACCCTCAGCTGTAGGTCTGTTGGAGATTGCTTGAGGTCCACTCTAGACTCTGTTTGCCTGGGTATCAGCAGCAGAGGCTGCAGAAGATAGAATATTGCTGAACAGAGAGTGTTCCTGTCTGATTCTTGCTCTGGAAGCTTCGTCTCAGGGATGTACCCCGCCGTGTGAGATGTGGGATGTCAGTCTGCACCTACTGGGGGATGTCTCCCAGGTCAGGGACCCACTTTAGCAGGCAGTCTGTCTGTTCTCAGATCTCAACCTCTGTGTTGGGAGATCCACTGCTCTCTTCAAAGCTGTCAGACAGGGTCATTTGCATATGAAGAGGCTTCTGCTGCTTTTTGTTTGGCTATGCCCTGTCCCCAGAGGTGGAGTCTACAGAGACAGGCAGGCCTCCTTGAGCTGCTATGGGCTCCACCCAGTTCGAGCTTCCTGGCGGCTTTGTTTACCTACTTAAGCCTCAGCTATGGTGGGAGCCCCTCCCCCAGCCTTGCTGTTGCCTTGCAGTTAGAGAGCAGCCTGCTGTGCTAGCAATGAGGGAGGCTCCGTGGGCATGGGACCCTCCCGGCCAGGTGTGGGATATAATCTCCTGGTGCACCGTTTGCTAAGACCCTTGGTAAAGCGCAGTATTAGGGTGGGAGTTACCCGATTTTCCAGGTGTTGTGTGTCTCAGTTCCCCTGGCTAGGAAAAGGGATTCCCTTCCCCCTTGCACTTCCCAGGTGAGGCGATGCCTCGCCCTGCTTCAGCTTTCGCTGGTGAGGCTGCACCAGCTGACCAGCACTGATTGTCTGGCACTCCCCAGTGAGATGAACCCGGTACCTCAGTTGAAAATGCAGAAATCACCCGTCTTCTGTGTCACTCGTGCTGGGAGCTAGAGACTGGAGCTGTTCCTATTTGGCCATCTTGCTCCAGGTCCAGCATTATTATTTTTAATAACTGCTGCTTTGAGTATGCTGTAACTTATTTAAACATTTTTAGCTAGAGGCTAGAGAAAGACCTTTATCAATAAAACCAGATGTTTAGGGACATAAGATGGCAAAAGATCCTGGGAGACTCTGAGGGCAAGTACTTTATATCTTAATAAATGAATCAATTTACTTAAAACCATTTACAGTGTGTCTTCTGCATATATGGCAATTTTCTAAGCTCTGTGAAAAAATAAAGATGGATCAGATGAAGATTCTGATCTCACAGGTTTACTATGCAATGGGAAAAGAGACCAACTCCTCAAATACAGTTATTTAACAGCTATATAAAATGTGAGAAAGAATGTTATGCTTGGAAGAAGATGGTGTAGGAAAAGTGTCATGTTTATACTGAGATGGTGCTTTCTCCAACTGGGTGATTTGGAAAAGGTTTCATGGAAAAGACAGCATTTAATTGAGGGCTTCTAATGGATGACTCTCAGGTCACAATCTGTAGAAAGGGCCAAGATAAGGAAAGAACAGTCCATGCAGAATACAGCCCGGGACAGAACATGGTAGAGTCTGAGAATTCCCAGGACAAGAGCCAGCTCCAGCCTCAGAGAGGCAGGAATGGTTTGGACCCTGAGTCAAAGGACTGAATCTTGCTTCTCAAAACTCAAGGTAGAAGAAAACATTGCAACTAGATCAGAGCTGGTGGTAAATTAATCAGATGTTCCACACACCAAAATCCCAACTGCTTACAAGAAATTAACTGGAGAAAATAGAAGAAGAGTAGGAATATAAATCCTCCGCAGATTCCTTCCTTGCATGAAAAAATATATGCATTAAATCACATAATCTTCACACCCATCTGTTTGAACTGGGCATGACTGACTCCATTTTGTAAATGCTGAAAACTAAGACTCAAAGAGCACAAAATTTGTCCCCTAATCACACAGGTAATAAATGGTGGAATCAGGTGTAAATTCAGGCAAATTTGTTTTCAAAGACTATCCCCTTCAACCATGTCATTGCCACTCTGAAAGTGATTAAATGCAGGCAGGAACTGGAAATGAACTTTTTAATGAAATGAAGGCTCTGAATTTGTGCAAGAATAAAAGCAAAGGTGAGGAAAAGAGAGGTAAAATAGGAGGGTGGAGATCACAGCTTGACCTGCATGGAAGTTAAATGATGCTGCTTCTCAACCCTACTGTCTGGAAAAGGGGCCTCTTAGGAGACACAGGGTATTAGTAGAACATGTTGTCTTAGAATGCTTGCCACCCTTCCTACACAATAGAGCTCCCACCTCTGATTGGGAAAGACCTGGGATATCCAGGGATGAAAAGTGGAGCACTTCCCACTTCACAGCTCACGCCAGGACTGATCTAAAGGAAGCCAGGCCTGGGGAAAATTATGAGCTTCAAGACCCAACAAATGAATGAGGAAGGTGAGCCAGCCTCTGCAGCAGAACCCCAATTGCTCCAGCAGGGAGATTCCAGTCCACACATATGGCTCCTGAATACCCTTGGCCTAACTTCCTCTGGAGTTCCATGGGGTCTTTTGGTTCTGGGAAAGAAAAGATACAACTAAAACCCCTGTATCACTTGTAGCCCAAATAATTCTGCTATGAACGGCTTCCCTCAAAAGGCTGGACATGTAGAGGGAAGAACCATTTCTGAAGCCTGGAAGAGTCGCAACAGGAGAGAAGGAGGATGGCTCAGTCCCAGGGCCTTGTCAGGTGGATAAATTTTACCCATTGAATTTGAAATCAACTGTAGAAATGACTTTGCCAGTTCCCCATGGCAGGTGGATCTGTGAGACGTGCAAGCATCCCTGAAAATTTTGAAATTATTTTGGTAGAAAATGTTTGGAACATAAGAAAGGACTTCCTGCTAATCAAGACTTTCAAAATTTAAACTCTATTTTTGCCCATGGAAGTAATTCTGCCTTTAAAAGCATAGGTCTTCTTAAGTTTTGTCCTGTGGTTCTCTAACCTATGTAATCTGTACTTTGATTTCTTTTCCTTTCATGGTTTTCTCCAAAGCAAAGAAATATGTCCAGTCACCTGTCACCTAACAATATTGATTAGTAAAACAGAAAATCGTCATGCATCAGTCAAAGATAAGGCCACAGATACTAACTGCACGTATCACCAGATTGTCTCTAGCAGTCCCTATTTGTCACGGTGGCAAATTGTTGTAGAAGATAATTAATCTTCCAATAAATCAGTAAATCAAAGGCTGTTTCTGGACTCCTACGATGGCCTACCCTCAGCTCTAACAATTCCAGTGTCTTCCTTGCTAGGTCAGTGTTATATATTCTTTAGTGATGGATGGCTGACACTCAAGATGGCCCTTGCCCACTTTGGCATGGAGGGGTGAAAACAGCTCTTCCAAGTGACAGCAAATGACTGTGGACACTAAAGCCAACTATTAGCTTGGCTCAAAGCTGTGAAAACACAAGCAATTAACTGCTGTTACTGTAACAGATGGGCATTCTGTAGGGGGATACTAGGGACATTTTATCCTGGAGGTTTGCAAATGCATGTATCATTCCAAGAAACAAGAAGTCTAGTGTAACAATTACTAAGACAGAGCAGAGTGACATCTTAGGCTTTGTATCTTTAGGCAAACGTGTGTGTAAACATATATATGGAGTCAGTATGTAAAAGTTGCTTTGCAGGATATTATAAAAAGCTGTTTCTTTCAATATGACTATATTGTGGTCATAGGCTGGCTGCTTGAGTCTGAGACATAGCGATTCTACAAATATTTTACGAACATGTGCACACACACACAGAGACGCCCTTCTTATATCAATGTGAAAAATGAAAGGAATACATTAAAATGTGAAGGAGTTTCTCTTAGGTGGTCAAATTATTATTGATTATTTTCTTATATATTTTTATTATTCAAATGTCCTTAAATGAGCATGTATTATTTTTATTAAATGTCCTTCATGTAAATTTTAATATCAGTAAGAAGCATGCATTTCTTTTCTCAATGAGATTACAGTTTAATAAGATTAATTTTAGTTCCATAAACCATTACATTTGCTTATGGCCTTTCCCTAGAACCCAGGATCATAAAGTGATTCCACTAGTTCCACTATATAACAAAACCTCTATCAGCAAAGCTCTGATCACATGTAAAAGCAGAAAGTTAAAACACTCATTTTTTACCTTTCGATTTGGAAAAAAAAGGAAAAACCATCCTTTTAATGTCTTGTTATAGAAATCCTTAGCATAAAAACAGTCAGTATCATGCAATGGAAATAGGGTTATCAGATTTTTCAAGGAAAGGTACAGGATGCCTGGTTAAATTTGAATTTCCAATAAACAACAAACAATATTTTTAGTATAATTATGCCTCATACAGTATTTTATGTATTTTATCTGGCAATCTCAAATGGAGAGAGTCCAAGATAAGAAACCTGGCCACTTACTTATTGGCTCAGACTCTAGCCCTGGCCCTAAAGACCTAGCTGCACTAACCAGGAGGGCTGGCTACTGTCTGTCTTGATATTTTATTTAAAGTCTTGGAGGGTGAGGAAGTATTCCTATGAACTTCATCTCCTAAATGGTCATGATGAGCTATTTTTCCCAAAACTGGGACCTGAGGACCCTGAGAATTTGGGGGTACAGATTTTGAGGTCTTATTTGTTTCATTGACTTTAAGCGTCTTAATTTCATTTTTCTAATAATTTTAAAATCGTATAATCAAGTTCCACTTCCAGTTAATATTTTGAAGGGATGTAAAAAAAAAAAAATCACTCTCATCTTAACCAAAAAGCACAGGAAATGTTTTAAAAATTTTTTTAAAGTCATCGTCGAGCTTTCGAAGCAAAGAAACCAGCAAGAGCTAAAACTCCTGAAGGCAAGCATGGCCCAGGTGAGCAAGGGGCACAGTGCACTTTCTCATCATGACTGAGGGTGGCTGCAGGTTTGGGAGAGGCATGGGCTGGCCAGGGAAAGACAGCTGCTGGGGTGAGGCAACACCATCCAAATTGTTGACACCTCTATGGACAGGCAGGTCAGCTCTGAGTCTGGAAAAAACACAGAGGCAAGGATAATCCCTTCCACCCAGTAATTCTGTAACCCAAGGATTTTATAGATAGTGGAGGAGGGCTAGAGAACAGAAAGAAATCATGAGCTCTCACTATCCGAGTCTCACAGTCCTGCAGCTTCCAGATCTTAGCCTTAAGGTTTCCCAGTGTCCATAGCTGGACATGTCTGAGCCATCAGATTTGCAACCTAGTGGTCTCTAGGGCTCCCACCTTTGAGGTGTAGCAGTCTTCCTCTGTTTGACTCTGGAGATCTAGAGTCCTTCATGAGGAAGAACCTGAGCTCACCTTCAAAGCATTTGAAGTGCCAGGTGAGCTGAGTTTAAGCAAAGATGCAACCAAACCCCAACTCAATTAAACTTCTGTGAAAACTGAAGATAAACCAAGAATTCAAGCAACTCTTGGTGCCTGAATTTCAAGGCTCTGATATATCTATATTAAAGCCATAATACTTTATTTAACCAGCTCAACTCCAGATTATCTCAAACTGGTCAGTCCTAACTTATAGATGCCAAAGAGAGGAAAGGGTATTTCCTGAAATAAGGGGGATATATCCATATTAAATCTAATCAATCAATAGAAACAAGCCAACAGATGGCTCAGATTTTAGAATCAGCAGATAAATTCTTTAAAATAGCAATGAGATGGATTTTTAAAAAACTATAAAGAAAGCTGGATAAAGAGAGAAATAATTTAGGAGACATGGAAACTATATAGAACAACATATTAAAACTAAAACATTCCCAGCACTTTGGGAGGCCGAGACGGGCGGATCACGAGGTCAGGAGATCGAGACCACCTGGCTAACACAGTGAAACACCGTCTCCACTAAAAAATACAAAAAAGAAAACCAGCCGGGCGAGGTGGCCTGTAGTCTCAGCTACTCGGGAGGCTGAGGCAGGAGAATGGCATGAACCAGGGAGGCAGAGCTTGCAGTGAGCTGAGATCTGGCCACTGCACTCCAGCCTGGGCGACAGAGTGAGACTCCATCTAAAAAAAAAAAACAAAACAAAAACAAAAAACACAAAAAACTAAAACATACAATATCTGAAATAAATTTTGCTATATGGGATTAATAGCAGATTGGACACAGAGAAATGAGGATTAAATAAATTTGAAGATAAGTCAATAGAAATCATTGAAATTGAAGTACTGGCTGAAAAAAATACTTGTTTTTTAAAAAAATGAATAAAATCTCAGTGATATGGGTACAGTGTCAAGCATTCTGAAATATGTGTAATTGGAGGCAAAGTAGAAGGAAAGATTGGAAAAAGAAATGTTGGCCAAAACTTTTAAAAATTTGATCAAAAACAGCAATCTAGACACACTGCAAGCTCAGCAAACTTTAAATAAAATAAATAAAAACGGGCCAGGCTCAGTGGCTCACACCTGTAATCCCGGAACTTTGGGAGGCTGAGGCCAGTGGATCCCCTGAGGTCAGGAGTTTGAGACCAGCTTGCCCAACATGGTGAAACCCTGTCTCTACTAAAAATACAAAAATTAGCTGGGCATGGTGGTGGATGGCTGTAATCCCAGCTACTTTGGAGGCTGAGGCAGGAGAATCGCTTGAACCCAGGAGGCAGAGGTTGCAGTGAACTGAGATGGTGCCACTGCACTCCAGCCTGAGCAACAAGAGCAAAACTCTATGGCAAAAATAAAATAAAATAAAATAAAATAAAATAAAATAAAATAAAATAAAATAACAAAATAAAATAAAATAAAATAAAATAAATTCAAATGGGCCAGGTGCGGTTGCTCACGACTGTAATCCCAGCACTTTGGGAGGCCGATGCAGTGGATCACTTGAGGTCAGGAGTTCCAGACCAGCCTGACCAACATGGCAAAACCCTATTTCTACCAAAAAATACAAAAAATAACTAGGCATGGTGGCGGGTGCCTGTAATCCCAGCTATTAGGGAGGCAAGATGGTGCCACTGTACTTCAGCCGGGATGACAGAGACTCTGCCTCAAAATAAAGAAATAAATAAAAAATGACACTTAGGAACAGCATAGTTAAGTGGTTAACTTAAAAATAATGATATAAAGAAAATCTTAAAAGAGGCCAAAGAAGGAGGCAGAGTAGACACAGGGAACCAATATTTAAGAAATTGCTGAACTTCTCGTTCAAAGCAATGGAAGATAAAAACACTGAAACAACATCTTTAGAGTTCTAAGGGAAGTAAAAACTTGTCAACCTAGAATTTAATTTCCAGTGATAAATATTTTCAGCAATGAAAGTAAAATGTTCAGATAAATAAAAGCTGAGATAGTTTGTTTCAGAGGACCTATAGTATAAGACATGCTAAGGAAGTTTCTCAAGTTGAAAATGGACTAAAACGGGATACCAGATGGAGACTTCGGTCTACAGAAAAAAAATGAAGAATACTAGAAAGAGAAAATATGTGAGCAAATAGACATGTTATTTTTCTTTGTTTCTTATTCAAGAAAAGTTTAATTGACTGTTCAAAGAAAAAATAATATTAACTATATGTTGTGGTGCTTATAACATGTCAATATAGGATATAGCACAGTGCATTAATACCCTGAGCAATGGGATAGGGTATGTATTAAGTTACATTATTGTAAAGTTCTTACATTATTCACAAAGTGCAATAACATTAATTAAGTGCAGTGTGATAAAGATAATACTGTAACTCATATGGCAACCATAACAAAAGTAGAATACACACGTATAGCTAAAAAGCTAATAGAAGAGATATAGTAAAACACTTTTAAAAAAATTAACTCACAAGAACATAAAAAGAGAAAAACAAACGAGCAAAGAATATGGGTACAAAGAGAAAACAAATAGCAAGGTGATAGATGTAAAACCAATTATACTGATAATTACAGTGGACTAAGCACTTTAAATAAAGGCCAGGGATTTTATTTAAACACAAGAAAGAAGGGGCACAGATGTTTAGGCCACAGGATGGCCTAGTTGGCCTTTCTCACTTTATGCTGTTTACCAGATGAATTTTAAATACAAAGGTATATAAAATACAAAGATACACAGAAAGATTGAAGGAATGGAAAAAGATATGTAATACAAAGAGGAAGCACAAGAAGTAATACAAAGAGGAAGCACAAGAAAAATGGTGTGAGTGTATTAATAACAAACAAAATAGGGTTTTATAAAAGGAGTATAAGCAGATATAAAGAGAACCATTTTATAATAACTAAAGCTCAAATAATTGAAAGTATTAACAGTCCTACATACATACAAGTAGTTTCAAAATGCATGAAGCGGCCGGGCGCGGTGGCTCAAGCCTGTAATCCCAGCACTTTGGGAGGCCGAGACGGGCGGATCACGAGGTCAGGAGATCGAGACCATCCTGGCTGACACGGTGAAACCCCGTCTCTACTAAAAAATACGAAAACTTAGCCGGGCGAGGTGGCGGGCGCCTGTAGTCCCAGCTACTCGGGAGGCTGAGGCAGGAGAATGGCGTAAACCCGGGAGGTGGAGCTTGCAGTGAGCTGAGATCCGGCCACTGTACTCCAGCCTGGGTGACAGAGCGAGACTCCGTCTCAAAAAAAAAAAAAAAAAAAAAAAAAAAAAAAAATGCATGAAGCAAAATTGACAGAACTAAAGATATTAAAAGCAACACCACAGTCATAGTTTGAGATTTAAATGTCTAGCTTTTATAAGTGATAAAAAATATAAACAAAAAAAATCAGTAGGAATATAAAAGATGGGAATAATACCATCAACCAACCAGCTATGATTGCCACTTGCAGACCACCACACCTAACATCTACAGAGTGCACAATCCTTCCCAGGGCTCATGGAATACAGACCAAGACGGAACATGTGATGGACCCTGAAACCAGTCTTAACACATTTTGAAGGATTAAAATAGTAAATATTATATTCTCTAGCCATATTTAAATTAAATTAAAAATAAATGTCAGCAATTATAAAATTATCTAGAAATTACGTAGAAACTCTCCAAGTATTTGGAGACTTTGCAGCAGACATTAAATAAGAAATAGGTTGAAGAAAAAAACTCTTCCAGAAAAATTAAAAAATATTTTCAACTGAGTGTTGAGAAGACAGATATCAACATTTATGGGATACGGATATGGTGGTCCTTAAAAAAAACCAATACCTTTAAATGGTTACATTTCAATAGAAGAAGAGAGTACAAAACGAATTACCTAAGCTTCCAACATAAAAATCTACAAAAAAGACAGCAAGATTTACCCCCCAAATATTAATGAAATAAAAAAACAAATTACAGAACACATCAACAGAGCCCAACTAAGATTTTTTAAAAATAATAATGAACTTTTAAGAATAGTGAGAGAAAACAATTAAAAACAAGAGGATGAAATTAGAAAGATAACTACAGATTTTTCAGATATTGAAAGGATAACAAAGGTATATTTTGAATATTATGTCAAAACAATTTGACAACTTAGATAAATTGACCATATTTCTTTAAAAAGTAATTTACCTAAATATTAGAAATCCTGAATAGTTATATCATTTTAAAAACTGAATTTATAATTAAAAACCTACTTATAAGGAGACCTCCAGGCTCAGATGGCTTGACTGGTGAATTCTATCACACATTTAAAGAGTAAATAATATCAGCCATATACAAACTCTTTCAGAAAACCCAGGATAAGAAAATGCTTCCCAATTTCCATTGTGAAGCCAGAATTACCTTAAAAGCAAAAGCTAATAGAAATCTTACAAGAAAAGAAATTATAAACCAATATTTCTCATGAATATAAACCTGAAAATCCTCATCAAATATTAGCAAACTGAATTCAGCATTATGACCAAGTGGAGTTTATCTCAGGAATGCAACATGTGTTCAACATTCAAAACTCAATATAATTTATACATTAAGAAAAAAACCTATGATAAGTTTATCAGAGAAAATAATAAATGCACTGGACAAAAGTCAACACTCATTCATTATAAAAACAATCAACCAAGAAAAAAAAAAAGAAAGAAATTTCCTCAATCTAATAAAGGACATCCACAATAAAACCTATGGCCATTATTATATTTAATCATCCATTTTGAATGTTTTCCATGTGTGAATGTGAGCAAGGCTCTGAATCCTTTTATTCCACATTGTGTTAGAAGTCCCTAACGAATGAAATGAAGTATTTAAAAATAAAAAAGTAATAAAGATTGAAAGAAAGAATTAAACTTGTCTTTATTTGATGCCAATACAAGTTTTTTCCTTAAAAACTCCTAAGGAATATGCAAAGCAATTACTAGAATTCATAAATGAATTAACCCAGGTGATAGGACATGAGGTCAATATGCTAAAACCAATTTCATTACTATACACTAGCAAGAAGCAATTGGAAAATAAATTTTAAAGTACGTATAATAACATCTAAAAATAGAAAATACTTTGTAATAAATTTTTTAAATTGTGTGTTAGAACTTTGTATTAAAAAATTCACAGAAAAAATCAATTTAACATGTAGAGAGATGTACTATGTTCATAGATTAGAGATTTAATGTTATTAAGATGTCAGGTCTCTCCCAGTGGACCTGTGGACTCAATACCACCCAACAAGTAGAGGCTGACAGACTGCTTCAACTACTCATAAGGAAATTCAAAGCAATATACTCAATAAATTCAAAGCTAATACATATTTTTTAATCAAAAGGACCTACACTACCTGATTTCAAGGCTTATATAAAGATGTTTATATCTCATATAAAGATATTTAATTAAGGCACTAATGGCATTGGCATACAAATCTATCTTTAAAGCTATGGAACAGAACAGATATTGGACAAATACACTTGATAGTTGATGGAATTTTGACAAATACTGAAAAAGAAAGTTATATTTTCTAGGATATTTTTGGTTGCTCTGAGGTTGAGGACCTCAGAGGTCCTCAACAAATGATAATGGAAAGGTTAGGTATCTGTATGGAAGAAAGAAACCTTGACTTCTAACTCTGGATACATCACAAAATTACCTTGAACCAAAACCCAAAAACAACCCAAATGTCATTAACAGGTGAACGGAGAAACAAACTTTTGAAGAGCCATACAATGTGACACTACTTAGCAAGAAAAATGAACAGCTTCCTAATGTACATAATCACGTGAATAGATCTCAAAAACATAGTATTGAGTGAAAGAAGACAGACACACGAGACTATATGGCGCTATATGATTCCATGTATAGGAAGTCCTTAAGCAAAATGGAAGTGATTTTCTGACACTCGGGGGTGTGAAGGGTTGGTTTGGCAATATCAACCTAAAAAACAAACAGGGTCAGGCTCTCCAAAAGAAAAGACATTTATCTGGGAATAGGGCAGTGCAGTGGGAATACACATGTCATACTAAACTATGTGTGTATTCAGGGAGGTAAGGGAAAACTAAGGATTTTAAAGGGAAAATGAGAAGAATTTCATAATTGCTTTTAAATAATTATCTTTGACTATAAAGATCAATAGCAAGGGTGACACCAGCCAGAGGATGGACGGGGCAATTGCTTGGCAGATGTTCTGGAAGATTTTTTGTAGGGTTGTGACAGCCTTTGTGCAAACTTTTGGGTTTTGTAGCCTTTTTTGTTATCAGGCATACAAGCATGAGAAGTCTCAGAGCCTTTCTCAGCTCTATTTGTCAGCAGTTTCTTAACATTAGTGACTCCCTTTTGATTCTGACAACTTTCATAGCAGTCAGATAGGATATTGACTGGAATAGACAACAGGAAAGTTACTGAGGGATAACAATGTATATTTTGATTGATGTCTTGTTTACAAATGTATATATTTGTCAAAATTCATCCAAGCATATAAAGTCTGTACATTTTATTGTGCGTAAACTATTCCTCAGTAAAGTTGATTAAAAATTACATAAGCATCTTCTAGATCTTTAGATGATCACCTTGCTGAGGGCCATCATGTGATTTTATTTCTCACAGCTCAAATGTTTATTATAATGCTGATACTGGATTTGGTACAATTTTAATAGTCACATATTCAATAAGAAACAGCAGAGAGTCTTCATAAATAACAGCTATAGTTATGTTAAGTAGAGGCCAGTGACTTTATGGGAAGCCATCCTAATGAAGCATTGAAATAATCTAAATGCAGAAAAATTTTGGAGAATCCAGGCCTTGCCAGGCAGGAATCCTCTGATAATGCTGAGCTCAGAACTCAGAGTAATTAGAAACATTGGCCTCCCAAGCTGAGCAGCCATGGGGCTTCGGGAATACTCTCTGCTCTGCCCTGGTAAGCTAATGTAGCTCAGTTCCATTTCATTGGCTTTGTAGTTTATATTATATCTGATCTGTAAGTTTATTTTTATAGTTGTCTAAAAGCTACAAGCCTAACAGTTTGTAGTGTTTTATGTTTGCATATATATTTAAGTAAAATTACAATAAAAAGAATTTAAGTCAACATTGGGGGTCTGTGAGAATATTTTCTACTTTAAAGAGATCAATACATTATTCAAGGCTGGAAAATGCTGAGTATTTCCAAATGGTGTTATAATTGGAAAAGATCCAGAAATCTTGATTGGATGCTGGGGCTGCCAGAAAAAAAAATGGAGCAGAGCTGGCAACGTTGGCTCTTTGCACAATTCAGAACCAGTTCTGCATCTGAGCGCATACAGGCAGATTTGCTGGGATGGCATGAAAGGAATTCTTGTGCAGAATAAGCGGTGGCTTAATTTCTAAGAGAGCACTTTTGAGAATACTGAAAATAGGACTAAAAACCATTTATAGTCTAATTATTATGGTAGGATTTTGATATCTGCAGATATGTTGTCAGGCCACCATTTGAATTGTGATATAGCTGATTCAATTAATGAACCATTTTATTTGTCAGGGCTTCTGAAATTCCAAGTGACAGAAGACTTCAATTCAAATAAGCTTGGGGGGTGGGGTGTGGGGGAAGATGTGAATTTGCTCTGGTGATTACAAAGAGAACCAGTTAGAAACTTATTTGAGCCTGCAAGGACCTCGTACTTCACATCACATTATCAGGAGCTGATTTGTCTTCTTTTCTTGCTTCAGTTTTCTTCTGTGCTGTCTCCATTTCAGGTAGAACCTACCTACAACTTGTGGTGACCCTAGCAGGTGAAGCCTTAATTTTTACAAGATTCAAGTCTAGTAGGAAAAAGAAAAGACATATTTTATTTTCATACAGTTCAAGATGAACCCAGCCCTTGCAGGCTCAATGGGATTGATCACAGGAGCATCCTTGAACATCCAACATGACCAAAGGATGACAATGCTGACCAGACAGGGTCCGCTGCTGCAGCCAGCAGCTCCAACTGAGAATCAGGTGTGTTGAGACTGGGGCAGGAGTTGGTTCTCTAGAGGAAAACAGGTCAGTGTGTGTTATCAGAAGAAAGAGAACGGATATTGGGTGGCGAACATTTATATATCTGTTGTCAAATAGATACCAATATCTATCTTTCAGTGCACAATCTCCAACAAAATAGGTGTTAGCATAAAAATAAATCTATGCTGAATTAACAGCAACAATATCTTTGAGGCACATGGCAGAAATATGATTTGAATGTAAGTATAGAAGGTGGCTTTGAAACTATTTGAAACATTTTACTCAAAGGATACTCGTGAACTTCTGGTTTCTGATCCAGCACATAAGGAGCGAAGAAGTCTTCTCAACACCCTTACAAGTCAAAAGCTGAGCGAACTGAAAAAGCGATGAACAGCTCTTCTTAGATCTGTCAGGGAAGTGAGATCACAGGCCAAACCACTGCCTCTAAATTAGACAGACAAGTGAATGACGATTTATCAGAGCAGAAATCCATGGAGGAGCAACCTCCATGGATCCAGTGCCAGGGTAGAAACACCTGAACTGTAATTGACGAAGTGCTGGGGGTTCATGGTGGACAAGTCTGGAGGTAAAAACTCTGGCTAGACCCAGTCACTAGGCACGGGGGGGAAAGGGGCACACTTTTGTGAGCTTTGCCTCCTAGAGATCAAAGAGGATCCTGCTTCCAGCGAGGGGAGGAGAAAAGGATCTATTTTGAAATATACCAGAGCATTCTCTTCTTACCAAGGCCTGCCTTCAGAAGAAACTAGTTAACCAGAGACTCGCTTGCCATGGTTTTCTTGGAGTCTAACTACCTTGGGTGAGGGAAATATCCAACTCCAGCCCACTCCAGCCATCCTGTGCCACCTAAAGGGGGATAAAAAATTGAGAAGTACTTGGTGAAGTTTACAGTCCAGAGGCACAGGCTTGCCACATACTGAGACCTACTCTCAGGACTATAGCGTGTTTCCTCTCCCCACACCTTACCACTACAGCACTAAAGGCCAATTGACACAGTTCCTTTCATGCACTAAATCATGCCCTGCTATCAAGAAAAAATTACAAGGCACACTGAAAGGCAAGCAAAACAAAACAAAACAAAAAACGTTTGAAGAGACAGAACAGACATCAGAACCAGATACGGAAGGGATGTTGGAATTATCATACCAGAAATTTAAAACAACTATAATTAATATGCAAAGGGCACTAATGGATAAAGTAAATGCCATGCAAGAATAGTTGAGCACTGTAAGCAGAGAAATAGAAATTCTAAGAAATTTTGGTTAACCAAAAAGAAACACTAGTGAAGAAAACCACTGTTAGAGAAATGCAGAATGCCTTTGATGAGCCTATTATTATTAAATAGTAGACTAGACATAGCTGAAAAAAGAATCCCTGAGTTTGAGGATATCTCAGAAGAAACTTCCAAAATTAAAAAGCAAAGAGAAAAACGACTGAAAACAATAGAATGGAATTGAGAAAATTATCTGAGACAACTACAAAAGGAGCAATATATGTGCAATGGAAATTCCCGAAGGAGAAGAAAGAGAAAAAGGAATGGGAGAAATATTTGAAACAATAATGACTGAGAATTTCCTCAAGTTAATGTCAGATATCAAACCACAGATCGAGGAAACTCAGAAAACCCCAAGCAGGGACTGGTTATTTAATTTGCTGGAAGACAGAATGTCAGTTATTAGAATAATAGACCAAACTGAATAATGTGACGTAAATAATGAAGTTAAAGGCTAATGACTAGGTACATAATACCAACTTCACAGAAATAAAATAGAGAAGACCTCTCCATTCTCAAATTCTATGCATTCCTGAGCATCTCTTCACTGGCCAGTGGTGGAAACCAGGTGATGAATTCCTCAATAGCCCCTCAAAGAATTGCTTTCTTGAATATTGCAAGGGAGTAGGGAATAATTAGGATGCATAAGGTATGAGAAAAGCAATATAATAAGAATTATTGGCCCAGAACCACAGAAAAATTTCAAGTTTATTTATGCTTGGTGCTGAAAGGAAGGAGTTTCTTTCAACAGCTGGAGATAAAACCTAGCCAGCATGTTCCTGAGTGAGGGGGTGAAGTGGTACCTCGGAAAGCCCAGCAAATGCAGAGAAGTCCGGAGGCCTGTGCTCACTCAGTGCCCTAGGGCTCAGTGTATTTGCAGAACTGTTTTACATGATTAAGTACAGTCCTAGTGGGTTGGTGGTGAGGAGGTGGGGAGCTTAGGGGAAGGGGTGAGGGAGTGGAGGGGGTCGGTAATGGGAGATGTAGGAAAAAGAACTTTGTGTCATGTCGTTTTGTGATTCTTTGTTATTTCATCTGGTAAACATTCATTGTGCCCCAGCTGCCTGCTATAGATGCTACATGCTCTAGATGCTAGAAATAAAGAAGTGAGATAGAGGAGGGGTGGTCACTGTCATTGTCCTTGTCCTGTAAGTCCTAGATATCTATATGTTCTCATGTTTAGATCCCATAAAGAAGTTGTTTGGAATAAGGACTTACCGCCTTGTGATAATGAGCCCAGGATTCTTCTGAAGCACACACCCACTGTCCCAGCCCAAGTATGAGGCCCATTGTCAGGGTTTTAAGTAGTGTCAGGGAGAAGTCAGGTTTTTGACCATCTGTTTACAGAGGGAATCCCTTGTACCACCCATCCTCAGGTTCTGCCATTGTCCTGTATAGCTAGTGATACTTGGGAAAGAATTGAGGAACCCCAGAGAATTTCGAAGTCCCCTTGGCACATCAGGGAATGAATGTTCTAGAGCTCAACCAGCTTGGGACCAAGGAGATAAGTCATCCAGGCAGACCCATTTTCCTGACTCTCCACCAAAGATGCATGTGCCCCTGTGATATTATGAAATATATATTTGGTCTTCAACTCTGCTTCCTGGCATATATCTGCTAAAATCTTTAGAGTCTCCAAAGTAATGTCTTTTTGTATTTTAATAAGTCCATCATGATTTAACCTACATTCCTGCCTAACGAAGCCTCCATAAAAACCCAAAAGGATAGCATTTGAAGAGCTTCAGGATAGCTGAATGTGCAGTGGTTCCTATGAGGGTGGGGCACCTGGAGAGGACATGGAAGTTCCATGCCTTTTCCCCCACACCTTGCCTTAAGGATCTCTTCATCTGTATCCTTTGTAATATCCTTTATAATAAACTGGTAAACAAAGTGTTTCCCTGAGTTCTGTGAGCCACTCTAGTAAATTAATCAAACCCAAGGAAGGGGCTTATGGGATCCCCAATGTATAGCCAGTCATTCAGAAGCCCAGGTAAAACAACCTGGGCCTTGAGATTGGCATCAGAAGTGGAGGCAGTCTTGGGGACTGAGCTCCCAACGTGTGGGATCTGAGGCTATCTCCAAATAGATGGAGTTGGAATTGAACTGAAAGACACCCAGTTGGTGTCTACTGCAGAATTGACTGCTTGGTTTATGGTTAGGGGTAATCCCCAAACATTTGGCCACAGAAGTTTTCTGGGTTGATCATCATGGTGTGAAAGCAAATTAAAAATAGAGTTTGTTTTTTTCTCTTAGCCGCTCACTCATGATGAGCCCACCTGGAAACACCCTCCCCTTCCTGCACTGCTTTCTGCTATGCTCAGCCAAGCAAAGCATCCCCTACATAGACTACAGGGTATAAATAACACTCCATCTCTTGTGGTATCACAGCCAGATCCAGTGTCTGGCTCCTGGGAAAATCATGGGCCAGAGAAGTCAGGAGAAAACACATCCCAAGTCAGAAGGGCTCCAGAGTGAATTTCAGGTTCCCTTTATTGACTCCAGGGAAAAATCCTGCCCAAAGACGGCCACATGGCATGCAGCACTAGCCAGAGATTTCCTCCTTTGGAACTCTCCAAAGGTAAGAGGAAACACCTTTACAAATGCAACCTGAAGCTTCTTACCTCTGCTTTACAGACCTAGATCCTTTCCCACTATTGCACAGTGCTATGCCATCTACAATTCCACCCATTCTAAACCAACTGCTTATTGTACTTCTTAGAGTAGTAAACTTTGATAGGCCTTTGTTTCACAATAATTGTTTCTGAAACTTCTTTGGTCCGTATCTATGGGGCCTGTGATACCAGTACAGTGGATGACTTAATAGTCTATAAAAAATGGATCCCTGGAAACCTCTTTTCAAGGAGTAAGATGTTGCCACTGATTTCAGAAGAATATCTGTGAGTCATCCATTTGATTATCTGAACAGATGCTGCTGACTTCTGGCATCATAGCAGAAGGGATGAGTCCCCAAGGTGTGTTGTAATCAGGCATCATGTGCGGCGGGTCAGCCCAGGGAACAGTAACTCTCAACCGCAGACATGTATCAAAAAGGGAAGCAGTAATGGAGCTGTTGCCCTGCCGACTGGTAGCTTGTTCCAGGGCAGAACTTTAATTAGTGGCTCCCTTAACAGCCAGGCCTGCTCAGTGTACATCCATAAAAAGCCATCTGAACACCAAAGTGGCCTCTCCCACTCATTAATGGTCACCTTTCTGCTTGAACCACAACAATCCTGCTGACCCTTGATTTCAGGTGAAAGAGGCTTTTATTCCCTCTAACCCTCAAAGATGAAGGTTTCAAAGCATTTCCTTCACTGGCCCAAACCCAGAATTCAAGTTAAATGGCTTTGCCAAAGGTGTGAACTAAGTGAAGGAAAGCTCTTCTCCTTGGGCTCAGGAGATCTGCAGTCAGCGGGAGGAGTGAGTGCATGAGCAGGAGTGGGGAGCCCTTTGTGTTTTCTGCAGACACTGCTGCAGCTGCTGTGCCTGGAACACACAGTTCCCGGGACACCCTCCTTCCCCAGGGCAGCCACACTGTCTCCTCACCCATAAAGGGAGGCATGGCAGCATTCTGCCAGTTCTCTCCACTGCCACCTGTAAAGCTGGCTCGCCTGTGCATCACAAGCAGCTCTCCCCATAGAACAAATATGCAAGGTTCCCTGGCTGGCTCTGCGTCCCATTAAGGCCTTCTTGGTTTCCTGGTCAGGTCTGCAGTCATCCTAACTTCGTTTATGTTTTATTCTCTTTTCCACTTTCAATCCACAAACAGCTGGCACCCTCAGTTGCAGCAGATGACCTTGTCTCATCCCTCTCTGAGCACACCTAAGCTCCTTACCTCTCTTCTATTTCACTTGCGAATGGTTGCCCTGAGGTGCCTCTCCTCCCAGGGCATGATCTCTTATATTTTCCTCCCAGGCAAATCTGCTCCTTGACTCGTCTTCCTCAGGGTATGGGATAATACGCATCAAGGGATCCTTTCTCAGCCATGCATGTGTTAATGTGTTCTCTTATTTGTTGGCAAACATGAGTCCCTGTTAGAGGGGGTCCTGGTCTGAGGACATGAAGATGGAGCTAGCATCTCAGGACTGCTCCCAAGGCCCCCTACAACAAACCCACTCTGGTCCTTGCATGACCTGCTGCTTCTCTGCTGTGATGAATGTAAGTCCCAGTGCGTGAGGTCGTGCAGTTCTGGCTGGATAGAGAAGCTCGGGAGAGCCAGTTAATCCAGAATAGTAAGTCATTGACCCAAAACAGCCCACTTGGAGGAGACAGCAGCGGGGGTGTGGGACAGGACACCGGGGGTGCCGTCACAGGTGTCACTGTCAACCAGGCACTTGCCCTTATTAGCTGGGTAACCTTAGTCAAGTCTCAACCTCTTTCAGGCATGGTTTCCCATGGGCAAAATGAAAAACAATAATGGTCGCTAAGACTAGTAGTACTGTAAGAAATTAAATGAGATGGTTGTGAATTTGCCCAATATTGTACAAATAAGTGAATTTCTCCTGGTTTTGGCTTTCCTTCCTTCCCGCTCTCCCTTTTCCATCCTCCTTCTTTCCCTCCTTCCTTCCTTCTTCCCTTTCTTCAATCCTTCTTCTTTCCATTGTTCTTTTCTTCCTTCTTTTCCCCTTTCTTCTTCGTTCCTTCCCTCTCTACCTTCTTCCCTTCCTTTCCTTCCTCCCTCTTCTTACTTTCTCCCTTCCTTCCTCTCTTCCTCAATTCTTCTCTTCCTCCTACCTTCTCTTCATTCCTTCCTTCTTTCCCTCTTTCTTCTTCTCTTCCCTCATTCTTTCTTTCCTTCCTTCCTATGTTTTTTCCCTTTCCTTCATCCTTTTTCTTTCCCTCTCCCGCTTCCATTCCCTCTCTACCTCTTTCCATCCCTCACTACCTTCTTCTCTTTCTTTACTTCCTTTCTTCATTCCTCCCTTCCCTCTTTCCTTCCTTCCTCTCTCCCTTCTTCCCTCCAGTGCTCTTCTTCTCTCCCTCCCTCGCTTTTCTTCTCTCCCTCCCTCTGAATCGCCTTCCCTTCCTTTCTCCCCTCCCTCGCTCCCTCCTTCTTTCCTTCCCTCCTTCTATTACTGCTTTCTTCCCTCCTTTTCCCCTTTCCTCCTCAATTGGTCCTATTGGCTCTAAGAATAGAAGGATAAATAAAGCATAGCCACTGCCCTTAAATAAGCAACCATTTCAGAGGTGAGTACAGACAATCCGGAGCTATGAAAAAGTTGACTGTTATAAGGGACATTAAAAAAACAAAAGTTGGCATTAAAAAAAGTTTAAGGGACATAAAAAAAAGTTGACATAAAAAGTTGACTGTTACAAGAGACATAAACCACTCTCTGGGGAGAAAATAAAGGTAAGATTAATTCCGCCAAAAGGGACAGGAAAGGTGACTGGCCTAGAATCCTGCCTGGAACCCACTCGCTCTGCATTGCTCAGGGTTGGTCCTGCGGCCAAGCTCAGACTGTCACACTGGCTACTAAATATGACTGTATCTCAGCAGATGGATTTAACTCTTGCGCACAGGAAGAAAATGGACCAACGAACTCAGTTAAAACAGGGCATGAAAGCAGAAATGTGCTATATTCCTAGAGTGCTTTGGACGTCCTATTCATTCAGAGATCCTCTCTTTTTCCTTTTAAAGGTGAGAAAACAAAGAACCTGTAACACTGAGTGACTTGTTCAAAGTTGCAAAACTGGCCTCTGGTGGAACTTGGATTACACCCATGTCACCTCACTCCCTGACCAGAGATCTTTCTGCTGCTGCCTTGCAAACTGTAGCCTGGAAGAAAGGAAAAGAGAGAAAAGGAAAGATGAAGGGAAAGGCAAAAGGGAAGGGGGAAAAAGAAGGGGAAGGGGAGAGAAAGAGAAGGGAAAGGGAAGGGGAGAGGAAGGGAGAGGAGGGGGAGAGGAAGGGGAGGGGAGGGGAAGGGGAGGGGGAGGGGAGGGAAGGGAAGGGAAGAGAAAATGGGGGAAAGGGAAGAGAAGGGAAAGGAAAAGAAGGGAAAGGAAAGCAAGGTAAAGGAAAATAAGTGGAAAGGAAGAAAGGAATGAGGGAGGGAGAGAATAAAGGAAAGAAGAAAAGAAATGAGGGAGAGAAAGAGGAAAAGGAAAGGAGAGAGAGATGGAGGAGGGAGGCAGAAAGGGGAGAAGGAGGGCGAAGGGAAGGAAAGAAAGAAAGGAACAAAGAAGCAAGGAAAGAAGAAAAGTGAATTACAATTCATTGCACTGGCAAAAAATAAATTATATATTCCTTCAGTGCCTGCAAAATCCCCTGTATTTTCTCAAATTACTCAGCTCATCGAGCTGCATGGGTATTGTTCTTCACAAAGAACAGCAATCCCTTGGAAACTGCTTTCCTCCCTCTTTCTATCAGCCCTATAACACTATCTCTGAGAACATCTAACAGAACAAAGCCATTTGGACACCTGGTCACTTAATTCATCCTCAGTTTTGTCAGGCCTCTTCTTGAAAACTTGGCTATCTCATATTCATGGCTCTCTACTGGAACCAGCTGGCTGGGACAAGGAGTTTCCGATTCAAAGAGACCAGTGATTGAGGTGGGATCAATAAAAAGACATCATTATTTCTTCACCTGAGCCCCCAATCAATTTTTCAGTTAGAATCCTGGACACATACACCGTCACTGTTTCTTCTTATTAGTCACGTGTTTGGGGCTACCCCATTGTAACCACATGAGAGTACTGTTGGCAAAGCAAAACAAACAGGGCGTTTAATGACAAGAGCAGAATTAGCTAATAAAGTAAGTCAAATAACAAAATTTGTAGCCTAACCCATGCTATAAAAACTTGATTTTATAGAACTGAGGACCCATTTTGCACATTACATATGATCACGCCTTGAGGCGTGTTTTTATTTCGGCGGTATTGTGAAAGGTGTGATCTTTGGAATAGAGGCATCATAAAGTCACGGAAGCCATAATTGATTAGAGCAGTGATGAGAGGCAGGTGGGTGGGTAGGCTGCTGCAGCCACAGGCAAATGTGGCCTATCTCTTTCCTGACGGTAACAAGAAATGAAAGGGCCGAGTGTGGTGGCTCACACCTGTCATTCCAGCACTTTGAGAGGCCGGGTGGATCATTTGAGGTCAGGAGTTCAAGACCAGCCTGGGCAACAAAGCAAGACTCCATCTCTACAAAAAAATAATAATAAAAAAACCATTAGCCCTGTGTGGTGACCTGTACACCCAGCTCCTTCCGAGGCTGAGGCAAGAGTTTGAGGCTGCAGTGTGCCGTGATCATGTTACTGCACTGAAGCCTGGGTGACAAAGTGAGATCGTGTCTCTAAAACATTAAAAAAAAAAAAAAAAAAAAAAAGGAAAAATGAGAGTAGAACTGAAACAGCAGAAAGGCTCAAATCATCCTGGACATAGAAATCCTCCATCCAGGCCGGGCGCGGTGACTCATGCCTGTAATCTCCGCATTTGGGGAGGCCGAGGCAGGCGGATCACGAGATCAGGAGATCCACACCATTCTGGATAACACGGTGAAGCCCCGTCTCACTAAAAATACAAAAACAAAATTAGCCGCTGGTGGTGGCGGACGCCTATAGTCCCAGCTACTCAGGAGGCTGAGGCTGGCATAAATCCGGGAGGCGGAGCTTGCAGTGAGTGGAGATCAGCCACTGCACTCCTGCCTGGGCCACAGAGCAAGACTCCGTCTCAAAAACAAACAAACAAACAAACAAACAAAAAACAGAAAGAAATCCTCCATCCAGCCCTGTTGCCCTGTTGGTTCTGTGTGTGTTGGAGGGGGTGGAGGGGCAGCCTTCTAAGAAGACTTTCAAGGAGGGCTTCCTACCACCTCAGCTAAGACTTGTTTGTCTATACAATTAAAAGGTAGAGAGAAATACTTTGTCCTAAACCAGCCTCCCCAGTTCCCACCACCAGAGCGCCTGACTTTGCAGGGAAGGTTATCTGTTTACCGTCCGAGCACTTTCAGGGATTTTAAAATGCCATGAGTGGGAACCAGTGCCCTGGGAATGGCCATTTCCATGAAAATTCCATTTCGGGGATTAATCCGAACAGGTGCTACTGACTTTTTCTCCTGTACACATCAAAGAGTAAAACCAACCAGGCCTCTGCTTAACAGTTGAGGATTCCAGCAAAGTTAGGAAACAGGTTTCTATTTGCAGCAGAAGAGTGAGCAGGCAGGAAGAGGAAGATGGGAGCGGGGAGAGACTGGCAGAGATTCAGAAAGTTCGCGCTTGAGATTTTTACGTTTCTTACTCATACACGTCTATTTCTCTGGGTTTCTGAATGCAAAGACGAAAAAGTCTCAAGAGTCTGCTAAACTAACATGGCCTTCGAATCCTAAACTGAACACGGTAGCTGAACCAAGCCGTCCACAAAGAGGAAAGCCAGAGGGGGCCAATTAGGAAGGAAGAAATTGAAGAAAAGAGAAAAGCCAAGATGAAAGGTCCAGCGCAAAGTGAGTGACACGCCTGGAGAATGGCAACCCTAGCAGGGTCTGCGGCCGGCGGCGGAGGTGCGGACGCCGCCGCGCGGACGACTGACAGGTGGGTCTGGCGCAGCAAAGGGAGCGGGTGCCGCGGGAGGGCCTCCCCTGGGGCAGCGCGGGCCGAGGCGGCGCCTCCCGAGCCGGGGCAGCAGAGGAGGGAGCGGAGCGGGAGCCGGGCGGAGGCGGCTGCGGCAGGGGGAGGCGGGTGGCAGGCTCCCATGCTGGCCCCGGTGCCACTACCGCGCCTGCCGCGCTCCGGGCTTCTCTTTCACCTCCGACGCGCAGCGGCTGCCCAGCCATTCCGGCTGGCGGGTCCGGACAGCTCCCCGAACCCCTCCGCGGAGAGGAGTGAGGCGGCGTCCGGGTGGCCTCCGGGGCGCGCTTGGTCTCGGAGAAGTGGGGACGAGGCTGGAGGATGAGCGGCTGAGGGCGACGCGGGCACTGACGCGAGTTGGGGCCGCGACCACCGGCAGCTGGCAGCACGATGAGCGAGTCCCCGGAGACGCCCTAGCCCGGTGCGCGCGCCGGGCGGAGCGCGCAGGTGGGGCTGGGCTCTCCGCGGTCCGCCCCGCGCGGGTCCCCGACTGGCCCAGGATGGGCGCTGGCAACCCGGGTCCGCGCCCGCCGCTGATACCCCTGCGCCCGCCACGAGCCCGGCGTCCGGCCCACGCCTTGCGCTCATGTATGTAGGTTGGGCGCCGGTCTTCAGGGCTGAGGGTGCATGCTGGGTGTCCCCGCGCTGCCGGACGCGCTCCCGCTGTGTTCCGCCGCTCAGCTGCTCCGGAGGACCCCTCCTCCCCCGCCCAAGTTTGTGAATATGGGCGCTTCGCCCAGTGTTGAGGTCGGAAGGGACCGGGCAGGGGGTGAGCAAGGCCGGGCACGTTCAGAGCCCTCAGGGAGGAGGGCTGAGGGGGAGGGGACAGACGCACTGGAGTGCGCAGAGTGGGGGCGTTCGGGAAGTGAGGCAGAGAGAGGCTGGATTGCCGGTGTCCTGCGGCGTATCGGGCTCTCCCAGCCCCTTTGGGCGGCAGAAACTTTGGAATCCAGAAAGGCTGGCGAGGGTCCGGCGAGTAGGAGGGTCTCGCCCCCACTCTGCGCCCTGGAGCCCCAGCCTTCCGCACTGCACTCCTTGGTGCTGCCCGGTTGCTTCTGCTCCGCAGCCAGGACCCTACAAGACTGAGCGCCGCGGCCGGCGACCTGGCTCCCGAGGCTCCCAGGGGCGGGCCGGCGGAGGAACTGAAGCCCCGGGAATCCCCGACTCGGCCCTCTGGGAAGGGGTCGAGGGCATCTTTTCATGCAGCGGGGCTTAGAGAGCAGGGAGTGGACATCTGCTCCTGAGACGGGAGGCTTTTAAGAAGTTGTTAGAAATGAATCGTGGAGTCCTAGGAGAAGCTTTGTTTAACCTCCCCGAATTTTCCCAGCACAAACCCCTAAAGCAAATGAGGAAGAGTTTCCCTCTTATCTTCCTGTACTTTCGTCTGTCTCTAACTCCACTGCTGAATTATCCATTTAATAACCTTCGGGAAACGTGGCCAGGACCTAGGGAGGGACACCCTGGGTGCCCGAATTACGTGGTTCCCAGCAGAGCTTTGCAGGGGGGCGCGGGCCCTGCTCACTGCGTTCCCTGGGCTCCGCAAGCCGCCCTTGGCCATCTCCAACACTAATCACGACTACATCAGAAACACGCCGGCCGGTGTCGTTCTTGGATTTCGTTTCCAATATATCGCTCCACAATTTGTGATGTCTAAGAACCCCGGCCGTGCACCGACGCTGGGCATGCTGCCCCCGCCCCCGTCGCCCAGCTCGTTAATCTAGAGCTATGCCGGAGCCCGGGTGGGGGCCGCGGCGGGCCGGGGCGCGCGCGGGCCGCGGGGCTCAGTTGTGCTGCTGTTCTCTCCGCAGGGACGGCGGCTCCCGGCTGGCGGCGGCGCGCCCCCGGGCTGTGAATGCGACTCGCCCCTCGGCCGCGCTCCCCGCCCGCCCGCCCGCCGGGACGTGGTAGGGGATGCCCAGCTCCACTGCGATGGCAGTTGGCGCGCTCTCCAGTTCCCTCCTGGTCACCTGCTGCCTGATGGTGGCTCTGTGCAGTCCGAGCATCCCGCTGGAGAAGCTGGCCCAGGCACCAGAGCAGCCGGGCCAGGAGAAGCGTGAGCACGCCTCTCGGGACGGCCCGGGGCGGGTGAACGAGCTCGGGCGCCCGGCGAGGGACGAGGGCGGCAGCGGCCGAGACTGGAAGAGCAAGAGCGGCCGTGGGCTCGCCGGCCGTGAGCCGTGGAGCAAGCTGAAGCAGGCCTGGGTCTCCCAGGGCGGGGGCGCCAAGGCCGGGGATCTGCAGGTCCGGCCCCGTGGGGACACCCCGCAGGGGGAAGCCCTGGCTGCAGCCGCCCAGGACGCGATTGGCCCGGAACTCGCACCCACGCCCGAGCCACCAGAGGAGTACGTGTACCCGGACTATCGCGGCAAGGGCTGCGTGGACGAGAGCGGCTTCGTGTACGCGATCGGGGAGAAGTTCGCGCCGGGCCCCTCGGCCTGCCCGTGCCTGTGCACCGAGGAGGGTCCGCTGTGCGCGCAGCCGGAGTGCCCGAGGCTGCACCCGCGCTGCATCCACGTCGACACGAGCCAGTGCTGCCCGCAGTGCAAGGAGAGGAAGAACTATTGCGAGTTCCGGGGCAAGACCTATCAGACTTTGGAGGAGTTCGTGGTAAGAGGCGAACGCCCGCCGGGCGACTTTGCACCTTCCAGGAAGGGGTGGAACAGCTTTGGTTCTGTGGTCCCCCACTTTGAAGAAGAGGTGCTCTCTGGTTCTCAGAGGTGGAGAGCGCTGTGCTCAAGACCCTTTGACATGACCTCTCTTTTTCAGGGCAGAGGTAATCCTTCCAAGAGCACTGTGGCCAATCCATAGGGATTCCTTCGGTGTTCACTTTAAAAGGGCTTCATGAGGATGAAGCCCATGGCACTGAAGGCAAGGGTCCCAACAGGTATCAGAGGGACTTTCAACATTAATTTACTGCTCCTAATTTGGGAATGTTGTCGCTGAAATGCTCAACCTGCTTTCAAACACAGGGTAATTTACCATGTTATTTGGGATATATTTTTCAACTAATAGCTAATTAAGGGAGACTATTCATATAAATAAGCCATTTCCCTAGATTATGTGTGTATCATGCAAATGTTCTAAAAATTAAAAGAAAAAAATATTTGCTCATGGGGTGCCAAATCATAGTGGATGGCGAAACCAACAAGTGCAGTTAATAGTTAAAAATTGTTTTGATTTAGATACGTAGTAGTAGTGTTAATAATACCGGCCATCTCTCTAATGCCTACTGTGCGTCAGGATCCCGCTGTTTTACATGTACATTAGTTAAATCTCATACCATTCTAGGAGGTGGATTATTATCCATTGTCTCCATTTTATGGAGAAGAGGAAACAGACACAGAATATTTAAATAATATGTTGAAGGCAGAGCAGCTATTAAGAAGCAGATTCATATGTCAAACTAAGCAGTTCTACTCCCATAGCTTAGGGTTAAAAACCTAAAGCCCAGCTCCACTGCGGCTTTAGTTTGGGTGAAGGTGCTGCACAGCCTGCATGCACAGGCTCCAGGTAAAATCCCTGCAAGTGGGCTGGGGGCCTGAGAGAGACCTGCACAGGTGTTCAGTTATTCCAGACACCTCAAGGTAGGCTCAACCTATGGCCTGCCTGGACTTGGCCCATTGACTTGCCAGGCCTTAGCTGTCCTTTTCCCACCTGCAGAGGGCGTCATGGAGCGTGCAGCTACTAAAGCAAAGCTGGGCAGGCAGGTAGAGAGGAATTCTGCTGGAATACCCCTCCTGGAATTAGCCTGTGAGATCTGCTAATTCCCAGGATGTGAAGTCCATGTAGTTACTGACTTGTGGCAATGAATTATCAAGTGTTACAGAAGTCCAAAGCCAGGAAGGACATATCTATATATGGTGTACAAAGTATGGAAAGAGTGCTGGAATTTAGAGTCAGGAAACATGGTTATCCGTTCTGGCTTTACCACTGACCAGCTGCTGGACTGGAACAAAAGACATATCCCCTCTGGGTTTCTTTTCTCTTATCTGTAAGATAAGGGTCCAGCTATCCCTAGGCTCATGTAGCAAAATATAGCTCCAGGCATACATTGCTTAAGTACTAACATTTGACTTCAGCCCTTTGGAGAAAGACAGCTGAGAGGAGCAACTCATACGATCCATGCCCAGGCCATACAAAATTAACTAAATCAGAAACCCTGCCCTCAAAATGCTTCCTGCCTATGGGAGGGTCTGGTAGTTATCTCTCCAGATGTTTTGGGTGCAATACAAAAGTGCACAGGCAAATGTGTCCAGGTAAAGGAACTCGTGGGTGCCAGATGACCCCAGAAGAGGGGCCTTCCATTTTGGCTTGGAGCAGGGTCATAGAACACTAGAACAATTCTCTTAAGTTTTGAATTGATAACATCATTGGCTCTTCTAAAGTCAAAGATAAGCAGTGGTTTGTAATTAATTCCTTTTGTTGTTTGCAGTGTTTATAGTTCCATAGTAATTTGTTAGAATTGTCGTAAGAGGTAAACTGAGGAATTAATAGCACTTTGATCTAGAAAGCCCAAATACTTCAGTGTCCACTTACCTACATGAGATCACAGGTAAAGGGAATAATTCAAACTTCCGTCTTAATTGTACATGCTAAATGCTAGCAGCCATGAAGCTGCTTTTGTCAATGGAGGAGAGGGATCTCTTATTTAATTCCTCTTTGCTACCTGTTTGGTAGTCCATAGGTAGAATGTGTTTTCAAACTCTTGAGGACGGGAGATGATACTGACAAAAGGGAAATTGGAAAGATTACAATCTTAGAAAGAATTAAAATACCAGTAAAGCTATTTTTGGAGTATTAAGCGCATCTTCCATCTTCAAATGTCATTTCATTCTAAACTTTCATCAGTTATTACTAGATGCTGGGATGCACACATGCTTGAAAGTTGCAAAGTTGTTACACATTTTTAATTATATGCTTGTTCTTATGTCAACTACATAAAGATTTTATAGTGTTATATCATGTTTGCTCCTTTTTGTTAGTATCAGGAACATTTCTAGGCATTCTTCTAATTTATTGTGGCCTTGTGCAGGCCATTTACTGTCTCCATTTTTCTGTCCTTCAGTGTACAAAAGAGAAAGCAATGCTTTTTTTGAAGAATGTTGAAAATATGAATGTAGAATGGTATAGGGTTAGTTGTGAGTCCACGGGTTTTGTGGGTTGTAGTAATAGAGATTTGTCGTGATGCTGGGTATCAGGGCACAGAAATTGTTAACATGCCTGCTCTGGGTATTCTGGGTTTCAGAGAGAGATAAATTGTACTCGGTAGTTTGCATAGCACAAAGTACATGGAAAACGAAAAAGGAAAGCATTTCTGTCTGAAGTGCTTTGCACTTCTCTGAAGACAATGTGATTCAAATGGAGATTGTGGTACAGTAGGGTCATGACTGGAACACTGTTTACTTTAGCAAGGAAGGAAGTGAAAGTGAGATTCCTTGGGCCTCAGTCCCTGCAAGATGCATAGATCCTTTAACAGTCTGTTCTCTGCTTCCAGAGAGAGAGAGAGAGAGACAGAGAGAGAGAGAGACAGAGAGAGGGGAAATTACTAGTTATTGATGGAGGCTTGACCCTCTTTGAGCAGTAGATTAACCCCAGAGCCTGCCTGTGCTTGCGATGTGCAGGGTATTTGGCTCCGGCAGGAGTGTGGTTTCTCCCTGTCTTCATAGGCTTCTCTTTTGTTGGGCATGTTTTCTTGCTGCCTTCTCTACTCTACTCTGTTTTCTGCATATTCTGAACCTGTTCTTTCCCTTCTCTCTGTACTCTTTTACCCCATTAAAACTTCCTCTCCTTACAGCCTGTTTGATCTCAGTTAGATACTTGTGAAAGATCTCACTGATTCCACAAAATACCATTAAGCTGCTAATAATAATGAGAGTAATGTGTTCATTCCTCCAGGGATGGTTGTAATTTAATTTGTACATTCAAATAAAAACATAGTTAATAATAGAATTTTCTCCACTGCCTCTCAAATGATACCAAGTGTCTTTTTTTTCTTTAACTTATACCAGCAGGCATCCAACTTTGAATAAGGAAGCTTGTCTATTGGCTTATTATTATTGTTTTTTTAGTAAATGAATGATATTTTTAACTGTTTTGTGCTTCCTACAGTATATTAGTCTGCTAGGGCTGCTGGAGCAAAGGAACACAGACTGGGTAATTTAAACAGAAATTTGTTGTCTGGAAATCCAAGATTTCCAGACTTCCAGTTTTGCAAGTAATCTGGAAGTCCAAGATCAAGGCGTTGGCAGGGCTGGTTTCTTCTGAGGCCTCTCTCCTTGGCTTGCAGATGTCCATCTTCTCCCTGGGTTTTTTCGTGGTGTTCCCTCTACATCTGTCTGTGTCCACTTCTCTTCTTATAAGGACACACTCATATTGGATTGGGGCCTGCTCCAATGACCTCATTTTAACTTAATTACCTCTTTAAAGACCTGTCTCCAAACAGTCATATTCTTAGCTACTGGCATGAAGACTTCAAAATTTGAATTGTAGAAGCACACAGTTCAGCCCAAAACATAGTGTCAATGACCAAAATTGACTTCATAAAACAGATCTAATGAGGTAGTAACAGTGGGGTGTGTGAGGATGCATCAGCACGCATGATGGGAAAACAGTGCTTACGGCAAAGGCATAGAGTGAGTGGTGATGAAGTGTATGCCAATGAATATTAACTGAGGGGCTCATCTTGACCATTCTGATTCTGTGTCTATTGCATTCTGAGAGTCACTTTAGGAGTTCTTATATTACTTATGTGAATGGATCCTTGTATCACGGAAAACTAAAAGGTGACTAAGGGTGCGGAGGGGGGGCTATATTGAGTAGTTGTAAATTTTGCCTCAATGACCATGTGATTTGTTCAGAAGTAAAATAACATTTGAAATGTGTTAATTTAAAAAAAATCATTCTATTTTGATCAACAAAACAAGTTGTTTTCATCATGAGAATTTTGGTCTCTGTGATTCCCTCTGTGAATCTTGGGAGGACTGTGATGGTGGAAAGGGGAGTTTGCAGGCTTATTTCATGTTTTATAGAACCTAATGGAAATTTTGTGACTCTGAAATAGGGCCATACAGGATAACTAAATCTTCACATTTCTTTGCTTTTGGTAGGATTGATATCAGCAAAGCGTGTCAACACTGGTTATCATAGCTGATCAGGAGCTCTGATTGGCAATTGTATAAGTCTTTGAAGAAAAAGGGAAGATGAATTATTAATAAGTGAAGCTTACTAGACTGTCTTTCAAAGCTTGAGAACTGTTGAGAGAGAGATAACAGGAAGGGGTACTTGGAGGTGAAATGATTTGGGACCGCTGAGTTAAACCAAATTCTCTCTGACTGCTTCCGTATCTGACTTGCCGTTAACCCCACTGCAAAATCTTATTTCTAGGTTTTTATCAATTAAAAAAATTCAAACGTGAAATTTGGAATCAAAACCTCCATCTAAATAGATCTCTACTGTAATTATGAGAAAATGCCAGCAAAGAGAAAGCCACGGTTATTCATGCTTTTCAGTCTAATGGTATTTATATTCTTGGCTGATGTTACTTAACTGAAAACAATGCTATTATTATCTACCTTCACTAAGTAAAATGAGTCAATCTGTGTTCTTTTCTGCAAGTCAGGCTAATGCATGTACTGTTGCTGTCTCTGAGTTTGTTTTGGTTCTGAGTAAGATTTTGTAAATTCTCGACTTCTCATTTTCTACCCTTCTGTCTAAAGTCATTTAAACAGTGACTTTTTTTTTTTTAAAGAGGGAGTCATATGCCATATCTAGACTCTTTAGATGTGTTCCTAACTGAGGTGGGGGAACCACAGCTTTAAAAACTGCTTATTTGCTTGCTTCATACAATATCTGATGTGAAGTATGATGGAATTAACACCATAACCTTTTGCAGTGGGCAGAAGGGAATCAATATTTATCCAGTACCAATATTTTTTATGTGTTGGCTTTTCTGGAGTAATTTACACAACAGACTAATCAGTTGATGGTATTTTCTTTATTTTTAAAGGAGAGAAAACTAAGGTCCAAAAAAGTTAAATAGCTTGATCAACATCATAGAGCTAGTAAATGGTAAAGACAGGATTTGAATCCTAGCGTGTTGGACTGTGAAGCTCGTGCATAGTGTCTTCATGACCATATGGTGATGAAGTGGCATTTTGTGTGTGGTGGAGAACATTTCAGGTACCTGGAAAAAGGAAAAATAATACAAGTCCAGAGTACCTTGCTCATGTGTATGTCCAATAAATGCTTGATCCACTTGGTTAAACATGTATTTACATGGATTTATGTCATATTTGACTTGGCCATCTGATGGACAAAATAATGCCTGTGTCCTTCAAAGGATGAAGTCTTGAGTTGTAATGGAACTAAAAGTACTTAGTCCCAGGATTTCCCTGAGAGCAAGGGGGAATGAGTCCAGGGGGCAGCGAAAAGAAGACTAGATCCCAAGAGGTGGGTGGGACTCCAGGGATGATCAGACCCATGGGGGGCAACAGGTGGCCCAAGAGGAAGATCTGGTTCTAGGAGGTATTCTGTTTGGCTCACGGCATATAAAACATTTGTTTATTAGTGCCAGTATTTGACAAGTGGGAGGTTCATGTAAATTCCCAGATTGCCTAATTCTTATAAAAATGAAATGATTCCCAGATGGCAGCCATCTGTCAGAGCTGGGCAGGGCTGCTCCTGTGGGAGGGCATTTGCTTTCCAGCTGACCACACCCCTACTCGGCAGATGTGCGATTCACCCACGTTTCTGTAAATACACGACTTTGAAAAGACTTTTGTTCATAGGCAGTGAAAATTCACCTTAGAAAATTAGTGCCCCCTCCAGAATAATACAGGCAGTTGATATCGTGAGGAGGTTTAGGAAAGCAGGTCCCATGCTCTCCAGTCCTTTCCTCTTCAGTTTTGGTGGAGAATCAGCTTCTGGGACTTTGAGGACAGGGTACTTATCATCTGAACACAGCAGTGTGAACCGGGTTCTGTTTTATCCAGTGCTTCCCTGGACAACTTTCAGAGCCTTGTTTTCTAGTGGTTAGAAAGAAAAAAAAAAAGGGGGCTTGGTATGGTGACTCATGCCTGTAATCCCAGCACTTTGGGAGACTGAGGTTGGAAGATCACTTGAGTCCAGGAGTTAAAGCCCAGTCTGGACAACATAGTGAGGCCCCATCTCTACCACAAATTGAAAACAAAACAAAACAAAAGAACGGCCAGGCATGTTGGTGCTCACCTGTAGACCCAGCTACTTGAGAGGCTGAGGCAGGAGGATGCAAAGTTTGAGCCCAAGAATTTGAGGTTGCAGTGAGTCATGATTGGGTCACTGCATGCCAGCCTGGATGATAGCATGAAACCCCATCTTAAAAATCAGAAAAGAAAAATAAAAAAGTAGATCGTATTCTGCATTTCTCTCCCATTATAAGAAGTAAATAAGATGTATGTGAAAGCAGTTTGAACCTGTAAAGCTCTGAACAAAGTTGATGTGAATATTTAGACAAGTTCTGCAGAGTGTGCCGCTCAGGGGTAGGTGGCCACGCCCTGGTCCAGATTTTGGTCTCTAGAAGGACTCTTGTAGACCATTAGGGACTGGCTCCGTGGAGCTGTTTTTCCGTAAAACATTACCTCCTCAGATGATATCTCTAAATCTGATAAGTCCCAACAGAAACATTATTCTTACATTTATTTGAAAATATTTAGGACACCATGTGTGCCAGTCCCTGGGCTGCATCCTGGAGATGTGACGGGAAGCACATGGCCCCCTCCAGGAGACAGGCAGCAGTACTGTGGTGTGTGAGGCACTGTGAGAGCTTGGGTCAGGGGTTCAAGGGGACACACAGTGGAAGTCACTCTATTATTATTAATAGACTCCATTGTTGCTGATGACTTGTTTTTAAATGACAGAGGAATCCTGGGCCAGATGTTCTAGGGAAAAGAAAAGAGTTTGTATCAAATGTAACAACTGTGAGTTTGCATGAAGGATATGGCTTCCCACCCAGGCTTACCTACCCTGTGACCATCCTTCATGGTACTTTTCTGACCACATAGCTAGAAATCCTTCTTACTGCCTGTCTGTTCCAAGGCTGAGATCCTGCCAGCTGGATCATACTTCTCATTCTATTTCTGTCGGGCACTGGGGTGCGGCCAGGACATAGACCGCCTTTCAAATCTGTGGAAAAGGATGATGTCAGGCCTCTGCCGAGGGCCCTATGAGTTCTCTCAGAAGCCTTAGGCCTGTGAAAAAGCACAGAGCTTGAAAATTTAAACTCCATGGCTGGGCACAGTGGCTCATGCCTATATTCCCGGCAGTTTGGGAGGCCGAGCTGGGAGGATCACTTGAGCCCAGGAGTTTAGCATTAGTGTGTGCAACAGAGTGAGACCCTGTCTCTAAAAAAAAAAAATAACAATAATGAGAGAAAGAAAGAAAGAGAAAGAAAGAAAGAAAGAAAGGAGGGAGGGAGGGAAGGAAGGAAGGAAGGGAGGGAGGGAGGGGAAAAAGAAATTAAAATGCCAGGTGGCTCTGCACATTTTTCCAAGTATCCAAGTATAGTAAAAGTGATGATGCTTTAAACATGAGACTACTCCTTCCTTTCCTGGGAATATGGAGGACAGCCTGAAAACTCACTTTCAACAAAATGCCTGAAATCCTGAATACCATATAAAACACATATTTTTAAAAGCAAAATGTTGCTTGTATAAATTGATGGGGTACAGTGTAATTTTATTACATGGATACACTGCATAGTGGTAAAGGAAGAGCGTCTAGTGAAGTCATCACCAGACTAATGTACATTGCATCCAAGTAATGTACACTGCATCTGAATAATGTATACTGCATCCGTTACATAATCTGTCGTTATCTACTCCCTCCCCATCCCTGACACCCTTCTGAGTCTCCATTGTCTGTCATTTCACATTCTACGTCCATTTTTAAAAGCACAGCTGACATGGCAAGAAAATAAGAGAAATTAATTTCTAGAGGTGGAGTTGGAATCCATAGAGCAAAGTCTGCCTTGAAGTGGTGGCTGTCTGGGAGCATCTCTTGATCTCGGGCCCTGGGCCCTTGGCCCTCATGGCCAATCATTGCTGGGTTGTGGCATGTGATGAGTGCAGGTACCCAAGTAGAGAGAATCAGATCAGGATCTATCTTATAAAGCCAGGAGACCCAAGAGCCTGTACTGCAGTGGGACAATGTAAGCAAACATCTCTCAGTGGACCTTGGCTCTGTCCAGAAGAGAAAGAAATGTTTGTTTTCCCTGAGTCATTGCCATCTGTAGCAGGCTTACCCTCTTAGGAATGTGGAGCTCCATTTATGCTTCCCTGTGTGGTGTGCAAAGTCCAAATGGAATATGTGTTTTTAAATGGATCGACAGGTATCTGACCTAAACACATGCACATGGGGTGAATGCACCCTTCACCCAGGCTACAAAAAATTCCCACAAATAGTGTTCCAAGAAATGTGACCTCAAAATAAAAACTAGTCACAAGGAGAAAGGGCATTGTAAGCGAGAATCAGCTGAGGCAAAAGCAGTTGAATCAGGCCCAGATATTGGGATGTAAAATGAGTATATTTGATATATACTCATTTTGATGTCTATTTTGAGATATTTGATAGCAAACCAGCACACATCTGAAGAAGTTAAGTAGTATGAAACATATATAGATGGGACACAGGAAAGAGATGTTTCGATACACGGAGGATAAAGTGAAAAGATCTACCACACATCTGCTTAGAATTCTGATAGAGATTGTAGAGAATGGGAGAAATTAAGATATGGAAGTTCCAAGACTTTCTAGTTGAAAGACATCTATTTTCTCATTCAGGAAATCCAGTGAATCTAAAGAAAGATAAATAAAAATATATTCACACCCAGCCATATTATAGAGACTGCAAAACAGCAAAGGCAAAATAAAGATGTTCAGAGCAACCAGACGGAGAGGACATTACCTCCAGAATAACGGTGAATAGGCTGACAGCAGACATCTGGTCAACAGAAAACACAGCACAACAGGAGAATATTTTTAAATAAGAGAGAAACAAGTGTTAATCTGATTGATGTATCCAACAAAATTGTCCTTCAGGAATAAGCCTAAAGAAAGAGACTTTATACAATGGAGAGTATCACCAAAAAGTATTTACTAAAATAATTTTTAAAAAGGAGTCTAAAGGATGAAATTTAGGAAGAAGGAAGATGATCCCGGAAGCAAAGTCACAGAATCAAGAAGGAGTGGATACAACTTAACTGTTCACTAAGGTGTAGACCGGTGGAGCTCAGCTGTGGGCAACATTGCCTGCCTTCCCTCAGGAGACCTTTGCAAAGTATTTGTTACCGGGGTATATCGTGTGATGCTGAGGTTTGGGATAAGAATGATCACATCACTCAGGTACTGAACATAGTATGCAACAGTTAGTTTTTCAACCCTTGCCCACCTCCCTCGCCCCTCTTATAGTCCCCAGTGTCTATTGTTCCCATCTTTGAGTACATAAGTGCCCAATGTTTAGCTTCCACTTATAAATGAAAGCATGTGGTATTTGGTTTTCTGTTCCTGCATTAATGCACCTAGGGTAGTGGCCCCCAACTGCATCCATGTTGCTGCAGAGGACGTGATTCCATTCTTTTTTAAGACTATGTAGTATTCCATGGTATATATGTACCACATTTTATTTATCCAGTCCACTGTTGATGGGCACCTAGGTTGATTCCATGTCTTTACTATTGTGAGCAGTGCTGCAATGAACATAGGAGTGTATGTGTCATTTTGGTAGAAGGATTTATTTTCCTTTGGGTATATACCCAGGAATGGGATTGCTGGGTAAGAGGTTGCTCTGATTTAAGTTCTTTGAGAAATCTCCAACTACTTTCTGCAGTGGCTGAACTAATTTACATTCCCTCCAACAGTGTATTAGTGCTTCCTTTTCCCTGCAGCCTCACAAGCATCCGTTATTTTGTGACCTTTGAATAATGGCCATTCCAACTGGTGTGAGATAGTATCTCATTGTGATTATGATTTGCGTTTGTCTGATGATCAGTGATGTTGAGCATGTTATCATATGCTTGTTGGCTGCTTGTTTGTCTAATTTTGAGAAGTGTCTGTTCATGTCTCTCTTGCCCACTTTTTAATGGAGCTATTAGCTATTTGCTTGCTGATTTGTTTAAATTCCTTATAGATGGTGGACCTTTGTTGGATGCATAGTTTGCAAATATTTTCTCCCATTCTGTAGACTGTCTGTTTACTCTGTGGATAGGTTCTTTTACTGTGCAGAAGCTCTTTAGTTTAAATATTCTTAGAAAACAGGTGCTGGGAGCCAGCTCAGCCTTAGGCCAAATCATCAAGTAGGTGAACATTTCAAAGGCACCCCCAGCTGGTCAGAATTGCCCACCACCAAGTTCTACTCAGCCATGGGCAATTTTTCCTGCCCTTCCTGTAATGAAGGTCAGAATGCCTGGAAATCAGATTCCTTTCCTACTGCTCTCTATGCCCTTGGGGCAATAGGCCAATCAGAAATAAATAGTACCTTCAACCATATCAAACAGATTGGCCCTTCTGTATGTATCTTTGCTTTCCTTGTATCTAGCTTTAAAAACAATTTTTATTTATATTTTACTTTCAAATTCTGTGTGCTTTTAAAAAAGAGAGCTCAACATTTTTGTTTTAGAAAGCTTGAAATAAATGAAATATAATAGAATTAATTTCAAGTGAGTCACTATTCTTATTAATTCCTCTTGATATGCCAGGAGCTAAACCTCCCTGCCTGGTAACACTGTGGCACTGTTGACAGCTACACTCTAGGGACATGGAGGGACACAAGCCCCACCTGTGAGGAGCCTGGGATGTGCAGGGAGCCAGCAGGTGGCCAGATGCTCACCTTCCTTTCTCATGTGGGGCAGGACTGCCCCGAGCGCCTTTGCCTCCACTCACTGTGCTTTTGCTGCGTCACACACACAAATGTCAGGAGTGGGTAGGTTGAAAAAGAATATGGCTTTTGACAAGGCTGCTGCTGTGGCCTGGGCAGGAGAATCAGGAGAGAGACAGGCAGCTGAGGGGTACACTGTGCTCTAATGTCAGCCTCCCAGCTCAGGGTAACCTCCCACTGGTAACAGAGTTCATGTCTGGGCTCCCAGTGCCCTCCAGGAAGCCAAGAAAATCAGCTCATCTTGCTTCTACGTAACAGCAAGGGATGACAGATATAATTTAATGGTCAGATCTCAGGGACCATTGCACCGTATGACTTGAGTGCAAAGAGTCCCTTTCTGCGTGAGTGAGCACTGCTGTGCCTTCTCCACCAGAGCTTAAAACTCCATGGAAAGGGACTTCATTAAATGGAGAATCCGCAGTGGGTGTCCTGTTCTAATTTCAGCCTACCTTTGAATAGGCTTAGCTTCAAGAAGAGATTCAGAGCCAGTAATGGGAGCCCACAGTGCCTGTCCACTCCTGGCTCGGGCTGTGGCCCAGCACTTTCTGGGTAATTGGCAGCTGATATGCTGAAGGAACTTTAACAAGACAAGCAAACCATGACTTCAGACAGCGTCCAGACGGGCATCCATTTGGGTCACTTTACAATTGCGGGTGCGAGTGCTACTGCTGGAGCCAGGCCAGCTTTGGGCAAAGGCAGACTGATGGGTGCCTTTGGTCATCTTCACTTCCTGCTTATAGTGGGCATTGTCATCGCCGTCTCAAATAAAAGAATGCCAAATGGGAGCAGGGTAGTTCTGTTTTCTCCCGGCCTCTGTATGTGTGTGTATGTGAGAGAGAGTGGGTGAGTGTGGGTGTGTGACAGTGTGGATATGTGTGAGTGTGGGTGTGTGTGAGACAGTATGAGTGTGTAAGTGTGAGAGAGTGAGTGTGTATGAGTTTGGGGGTGTGTGACACCCCCACACCCCCACACCCACACTCTCATGAGTGGTGGGTGTGTGAGTGGGTGTGTGGGTGTGTGTGAGTGTGGATGTGTGGGTATGAGAGAGGGTGTGTGGGTGTGGGGTGTGTGTGGATGTGTGGGTGTGTGTTGGTGTGGGCGGTGAGTGTGTGTGTGAGAGAGGGTGCGTATGTGTGACTGGGTATGTGAGAGTGTGTGACTGTGTGTGTGGGTGTGTGTGAGAGAGTGGATATGTGGATATGAGAGTGTGAGCATGTGTGTGAGCATGTGTGTGGGGGTGTGTGAGGGGTGGGTGTGTGAGAGGGTGTGTGTGGAGTGTGTGTGTATGTGTGTGTGGGTTGCATGAGTATGGGCATATGTGGGTGAGAATATGAGTGTGGGTGCATGTGTGTGCGTGTGTGTGAGCATGTGTGTGTGAGAGATGTGGGTGCATGTATGAGAGTGTGTCTGTGTGTGTGTTAGCATGTGTGGGTGCGTGTGTGAGTGGGCGTATGTGTGAGTGCGTGTGTGAGTGGGTGTATGAGAGAGTGTAGGTGTGGGTGTGAATGAGTGTATGAGACTGCATATGTGTGTATGAGAATGAGTGGGTGTATGTGTGAGTGTGGGTGTATGTGTGTTAGTGTGTGTGTGGGTGCATATGTGTGAGTGTGGGTGTATGTGTGAGTGTGTGAATGAGAGTGTAGGCGTGGGAGTGGGTGTGTGTATGAGTGTGAATGTGGCTATATGCATGTATGTGAGAGTGTGGGCGTGAGTGAGAGTGTGGGTGTGTGTCCATGAGTATGGGTGTAGGTGTGTGTGAGAGTGTGTGGGTACATGTAAATGTATATGTGACTGTGTGTGTGAGTGTGGGTGTGCGAGTGTGGATGTGTGAGTGTGTACCTGAATGTGGGTGTAGTGTGTGAGAGTGTGTGGGTGCGTGTGTGTGTATATGTGACTGTGTGTGTCAGTGTGTGTATGAAGTAGGCATAGTAGTTCCATTGCATTAACATTTCCCCCCATTGGCCACAGTCCCCGCCACTCCCTATTACACACCTAGTTCACTGCCTCATCTTCTTACTTGAGTGGTCCCTGAAGTAATTTGAATTTGTCATCCCTGAGAGAACTAATCCCCATGTCACACTCGTCTTTTAAAAGTCTATTCTTAGGAAAACATTATTTTAGTCATTTATGTATTAAGTGAAAATTAAGCTCTCTGTTTTTTTTTTCTCCCAAGGATTACTTAGCTTTAATTCTTTAATTCTAAAACAAAAGGGTTTTGATCTTCCAATGTTTTTAAGGAAGAGAATCTCTTTCAAAATTTGTCAGAGAACCTTCTTCTCTCCCCAAGCAGGTGGTCAGATGCAGCTGACATTACTTTCCTTCTCTTATAGGCTTAATTTAGGAATCTATAAATGAGCAAATTATCTACGAAATAATTCTACAAAGATTTCAGCATCACCCATGCTTCCCAGCTGGGAAGTGAGAGGCCGCTCCCTGCACTGGCCCTGGTGCTCCGGGTGACCCTACGGCCACGGGGTGCAGGTGGCCAGCAGGTTTGGCTGCATCCTCTCTGACTGTGTATCTGGTAGGCAGGCTGGCAGATTCCAGACTGCCCATCAGGTCTGAACCATCAGCAAAGAAGGTCTTCCTCATTCTCCTCCTAGCTCTTCTGCTGTTTGCAACCACATAAATATGTACTATAAACACTGCCACTGGTTTTTCCCCTCATAATTGACCTAGCAAGTTGCTGTTGATCTGTATTAATATGAAGGCATTATTCAGGAGAGAATTTAAAAGATGTTAGTAGACAGGGGTCTTGCCTGAAGCTTAAACCATAAAGAAGGAAAAGTTGTCTGTGGTGCTGGAGAAGAAAGCTGTATTGCCTCAGATTGTCAGGCTGCTGTATTCTTAATCTATTGTGCGGTACGTGGAGTTGTCTTCTTACTGACACTCCGAAACTGACAGCCTCTGGGGGACAGTTCTTAATTAAATCCCTTTGTGTGCAAATCTGTTCTCTGACAGAGAGTGGAAAGACAAAAGAGAACAGAAGAAAATTCTTTTCTGAATGGCACAGGCAGCAGCATCTCTCTGTCCTTAGTTTCTGTTGCTATAATCCTTGTGTTGGAGGCTGGAAGGTAGTTTGTGAATCAACATCACTTCACATTAGAATTAGCTCTCTTTTTGAGGGAGAAAGTACAGAGGGGCAAGGAAGCTAGGTGGGGAGCCTTTCTATGCCTGCCTGGATTGATGAAGGGACATCACACGGCAGGGCACCTGCCAGCCCTCAGGGGGTAGGGGACTCAGGCTGCAGGGCCAGTGTCCCCAGGTGGCAAGGGCCCTTCTGCTTGTCAAGTTTGGAAGGAGAATTTGGCCATGTCCTGTGCTAGTTTAATAAGACAGTTTCAGGGAAGAAACCTGAAGAAGGATGGGGGAGAGGTTTAGTTCCAGGTGACTGCTGAAAGGAAGACCTCATTTTCCAGGTTTCTTACAGGTCGTGAGGAGGGTTGACAGGTGCAGGCAGAGCCACTCCAGGATGCCTGTGGATTCTGAGTACTTATTAATGTAGATTTTCTATCAGTGGCCCTGTGGTATGACCAGACTTGAGTTCAGGCAGCGACCTGCCTCTAAAAGTCACCAGACCTGTGGGTGTGTTTTCACTCCATAAAAAGCAAAGTTGAAAGGAATCACTTCAGCATTTTCAGCATTTTCCTCCAGCTCTGAAATCACACAGTTCCGGGTTATCAGAAGCTAGTAAGACTTCATTATATAAATGGAAGGGACTTTGTGACTTGCCTGTACATGCGCCGGAAGGGTGTGAGCTGGAAACAGGTTTTCATAAATTGGGCAGCTAGAAAAGGCACTTTCGCCATCTGGTGACAGAACTGTGACAATGATTTTGGGAGGCTGCTTGTCCTGGGCTACACGGAGAGACTGCTTTGTCGTTCATGCCTTTCACTAACTTCTTAATCTGAGGTCATCCAAAATGAATACAACGAAAGTGGTATGTGGAGACAGGGAGGTCCTCTTAGTTTAGAACATTGCTTTTCCTTTCATGGCTCCCAACATTTGCTGATGTCTGAAAACAGTTGTTCTTATGATACTGAAGTTTCTGTCTCTTTTGGGGTATCCCAGCCTTTTGGGCAGTCAGGAATCTGATCACTTCTGGGAAGTTACTCAGCTTTTCAGGAGTTATCTCCCAAACCTAGGGCCATTTTTCTGAGTGCTCCCTCCACCAGCTGCAGGCTGATTCAAGCCAGGGTGGTGGCATCTGACCTTTTGGCTTTGCCCTCATTCCATCCTCCTCCCTCGGGTCCTTCTTTTCAGATCAGAAGATGCTTCGCCTTCCTTTGTTATATGTTCTTTCATTCTTCCCACTCTATGATTGAACCTCTGGACTTTGGCACTCGGTCTGTAAAACTCGAGCTCAAGAAGTACTGATAACGACCAGTGTCTTCCTGGAAAGCCTAGCCCTCATCATTCTTAAAAGCACAGCAGTTGTGTAGTTACTTATTCTGCTTACTTGTGTCTGCTCTCTAGAAAACCAAGGCTTAGCCTCTTTGTGTAGATGCAATGGTGGAAGGGCCAAAGGGAAACACTGGTGAGAAAGAAATATACAGGTGTCACTTCAAAACACTGTTCTTCTCTCTGCCATGACTACTAGCACATTTGGCCCTCCACATCCACAGATGCCACATATGCAGAGCCACCTGGAAGGGACCTGAGCATCCTTGAATTTTAGTATCCGAGTAGTTTCCCGGAATCAGTCTCCAGTGGATACCAGCGGATGACTGAAATTCATCCTTGTGGAGTGCCCATCACGAGCCACTCACCGCTCTGAGCACTTTGCCAACAGTAATTTAACTGTCCTCATTTTACAGATAAAAAGACTGAGGCACAAGTTTCAGATAACTTGCTGCAGGTCCCACAGTTAATCGGGCAGAATTGGGCTTGATTGTCCTCTCCCGCTGTGCACATTTACACTGCACTAGACACCTTTGATTTTGCAGTCCTGTGGCCAGGCAGTGACTGTGAGGATTGGTACCCCAGTAGGTTCAACAGGTAACTTCCTCCTTCCCCTTTTTAACATGAGGACATGGAAACTCAGGAAGGAAAAGGGACTGGCTGGAGATGGCGCAGTCCAGTTCTAGAGCTGCTTCTCTTCCTGAGGATCGCTGTACTGTTGCCATGTATGCTGTCATTCCTCCTGTTTCCTTGGCCACCCTTCCTACCCTTGCTCTGGAAGCCTCCTGTCCTGGCGGCCAGAGGTCTCCCCATCTGCACTGCGTCCAGCTTTGTATTTTTCCTCGGGCTTGGCTGGAGGAGGCCAGATGTTGGAGCCACTGCACAACCTCCTCCCTGGGGAAGCCTCATGGGGTTTCAGTGGGAGAAGGGAACATGGGATTCCTCCTGTATGTCTCATCTTGGTACTACGATGTTGGGCCAGGGGCTCGTCTGAGGCTACAGGGCAGGCTGAGGAGTGAGGTCCAGGACCGAGTTTCCCACGTCTCGTGGCCTACCTGGGTCTCTAGATCTGGGAGAACCCTCGTGCTTATTCCTTTACAATTAAGATTCCTGGCAGCTGCTCCCAGAGGCCCTGACAGAACTTTAAATTGTGCTAATGATTCCACTCTCTGTCTTTGCTTTCTTATGGAAGAGCTGCAGCCCGGTAAAGCGCCACTAAAATCCTCCATCAGATGGCCGCTGGTTAGAGGTGATCGGTGGGATTTGGAATATTTCCTGGCATTTTTTAGGTACTTCATAAATGACCTTTGATGTGGAACAGATTCATATCTGAGATTTTTAAAAATGTATGTTTAGAATGTATCAAATGTGCCTAAATAATATGCAGACTCTGTCCAGGCATCACTGGATGCCACTTTTTTGTCACATTTGTTTCTAACCCTCCTTTTTTTAATGAAATTGAAGTGTACAGATAGAAACAAAACTGCCCTCTCATTCATCCCATCCTGCCCCCCTTCCTTTCCCTGCAGAAGTAGCTGGTGCAGTGAAGTTGCTATATACATTCCTGTACTGATTTTCTTATTTTATTCATGAGCCTGTATCTGTAAGCAACACCTGTTTGTACATGTGTTTTCAAAGACTGACATTGATAGAAGCAACATCATACCACATATATTCTTTTGCAACCTTTTTTTCCTATTTATGTTTTTGAGATTTATCTGTATTGTCACAGGCATATTTGTTCATTAATTTATAACTGCTGTCTATTATTCCATCTGATTAACACCACAATGTGTTTAGCCACTCTCTTAATGGTCGATTGTTTCTAACTTTTTTCTATTGCAAACTGTTAGGGCTTTAGGTCTTTGATAGATAGCACATAAATGGCATGCATTTTAGTTAACAACCAACTTAGAAGGGACACAGAGACCAAGATCAGCATCCTGGACTGGGAAGTGCAGCTAGATGGACCAGGGTAGACCAGGGGTATTTCTGAACCTCAGCAGTCTGAGCAACTCAGAAACCTGAGCAAGGTTTCTGAAAGGAGGGCACAAATGCGCTCATCCTGTGAACTAGCCAACACCAGAGAGCTAATCAGAGGGGCTGAGCAGAGTGGCTGTAGAGTTTCTTTGAATGCCTCCTCCCAGAGAGACATAACTGAAGATTGGAAAAGAAGCAAGAATTTCTCTCACTCCCGACCCTCTCATTCTAACCTCTTATATATCCCAAACCAAAGCCCTTTTGCCCATTTGCATGCTAGCAAATGTAAGAACTTTGGTTCCCCTTCTCTTGGCCAAGACCTGATGTTATCAGACTTTCTTTTCATGCAACTCGAATGTGCATGAAATACTATCATTTGGTTTGCATTTTTTCTGATTTTTAATGAGATGGAATGTTCTTTTATACATTAATTGACCATTCAGATTTTCTTCTTTTGCCACTTAATAGAGCATTCACAATTGAGGACACTGAGACACAGCAATGTTAAGTGCTTGCCCAAGCTTACACCAATAAATACATTGGAATTTGCATCCATGCCTGTTAGCTGCACTGTCTTTGGCCCTTGTAATAAACAGGGTGTGAGCTCAGCAGGCAGGTATGTATTGGTGCTGGACCCAGAAGCTTGAGAAAGAAATATTGCATGTAGTTTGAAGAGGTTATTGTTGGTTATTGTAGATCCAAGTTGGTCTTCTCTTATGGTACAAGGACCCAGAGCACAGGATATTCATCACCTCATTCCATATTCCCCAAGGTATATAGGCTATATTCCTAATGCCTTCCCTCTCCACCTGCCCAATCTGATCCACTGTTGCACTTCTTCATTGTAGTTCAGTTCAGCCAGTCTAGAATGTGCAGCATCCTTTGGACACATCTCCATCCTCATCGTCTTGTCTATGTGGTCCTCTTCTCTTTTCTACCTGTCCCAATCCTTCCCACCTGACTTACCATATTCCAAGTTCTCTGTGTGAAAATCCCAACCAGAAGTGACAGCACTGTCTTTAAAACTCTCAGTATGCACATAGCTCAGTTAGTACCCAACATTTTCAGCCATTTTGTTAGTTTCTCTTCCATATATTTATACCTCATCTCCCTAACCAGACTGAGCATTTGAGGTGAGTGACTTGTGTATTTATTTATATCTCTCCTTGAGAACACAAGAAGAGATAATGTAGTAAGCCTATGCAATTGATCAAGAGTAGGATGGCCGGGTCGTTGATGCGATTTGTGGGGCCTCTTCTTAGTATTATTGCCCCAGGTCCCATGTGTATATAATCTCTAATCAGCAAGATGGATGTGTATCTTTCATATTTGAATTTGAAAATTTTTGTCAATTGTGTATGAATTATCAATTATTCATTGTACATTTTTAGCTGTTTAAAGAAGACATCAACAGAGGGAGTAGTGCAGAGAGTTAGACGTCTGGAATAGGTGGAGTGTGGTGTGCAGCTGTATGTGCCCTAGGTTCAGAACTGGAATCAGGACCTTGAAGTTCGCTTTCTGATCTCAGATTTTGCATTTACTCACTTTCCACACAGCCCTCACACACTATCGGCCCCTTCTTCAAAGTCACTGCTTTAGTATCTATGCCTTCTATTCCCTTTGTGGATTACATGTGTAATTCAAATCATGATCCGTCTCAATAGAAAGGTTTAACTTTACTCCCCATTCTTAAGAGTTGGGTGCCTAATCCTTGAGCAGCTCTTTGTGAAGTGTTGAGCAATTGTCCCTGTAGCAAAGTTGTAGACACTGTTTTTGTTTTCATAATATGTTGTGTAAGTTGGTGTTAGATCTTGTGTCTTTCCAACCATTTCTTTCTTGACTCAGTCAATATTTCTCGAGCTTGTTCAACATTTTGCACTGGCCCAGTTACTGTAGCCATCATAGATATGACTGAGAGATGGCTCTGGCCCTTGAGTTGCACCTACTCTAGGTGGCCACACTTTCTGCACACATGGGGGTTAGGAACCTCAGTGATAGATCATCTGTGTCCAAAAGGCCTGGCAGGCTCCAGGGGGTCGAGAGATTTAAAGAATTTCAAGGAAGGGAAGGATTGGGAGAGGCAGATAGGAAGGAAGGGGGCAGACAATATTTCAGTGTTTCACTGGTTTCATGTTAGTATTATTTTGTATCATTGCAGAATCCAATAATCTGAGAGTTAGAAAATATCAGTGCAATATCTCTACTAATGGAAGAAATAGCAAAATGGGAAGAAGAATTTACTTTATGCTGAATAGTAGTTGAGAAAGTTCTATGCTGAAGTTTATTAGCTCAATACTTCTCTTTCTTCTCTATATTTAAATTAACTCCATCTATGAAACCATTACAATTACTTGGAAAATTGTTCTGGGGTTTTCATGCCTCCCATTTGTCTGCTCATGAGTGGGCATGCGCATTCAGCCTGGAATTACTCTCTAGCTACCGAAAGCCAGTGCACTTTGCGGCAGTGGGATTTCCTGGCACCTACTCCAGCAGCTCACAATCAGAAGCTCCAGATTAGACATGTCATGGTGGTCCTTATTCAGGTGACATTGTGAGCATAGGCATCTCTGACTTCTCACAGAGAGATGTGTTTAAGCTGGATTTGAGAAAAATATGTTGGCATTCTCAGGTAGGCAGGCATCCCAGTACATGGTGAGGGTTGCTGCTGTTGCAGACAGGATGGAGTAGGAGGTAGTGTCTGAAAAATACTTCCTACCTTCCATAGTGGAAAGACATTTGAAACATTAAAATCAAGCTGCTTTCTGTAACATTTCAAAGTCTGGTCCTTCTCGTGGTTATAATGATTATAATCACAGTTATGAAATTAAACAAGGCAAAGCTTCTTACAGATAGATGCCTAATTGGACTTCAGTTTGCTAACGTAAAATATATGCAATGCAATATGAAGCTCCTTAAATGCTACTCATATAGGAGTGCTAATCCCAACTCTGTACCACTTACCATTATATAGAGCTTTAGTTTATGTATGTCACTTGATTTAAGCAGTATCCAGTTTTATAGGCCTCATTTTTCATTTAAGAATTGTTTCATGTGTAAACTCTATTATCTACTCCTACTTAATTATTTAGAAATAGATTCAATATTTATTTTGCAGTCCTTGCTGCCTATGTACATATGATATAGACATGTCTATAATTATTGAACATTATAAAGGTCTAACTAATTATGAATAATTTTACTTTGCCATCAAGTTAATATCTTTACAAAGCCTCTGCTATGCATGTAGTTATGACTAGCCTCTGCTAGTCATAGTTGAAAAAATATTCCCAAACGTATCTATTCTTCATTGTTTTGCTTCAGGTTTGAGGGTGTATCTCTCAGATCCTGTTTAACTGCTGTCTTACAGACAGTGGCACTGTGGTAACTGTGAAAGCAATGTGGATGAGTGAGAATGATTAGTGCATCAGCTTAGAGACCCTGTTTGTGGGGGTCAGGTACAATGTGCACACCTTTGCTAATTTTCCTTACCACCCCCTGCTATTATCTGTTTTCTCACCTTCCTGAAAAAATGGTGTAAGTAGCATTCATCTCTCTGGCCTCAGGATGGGAATGAATAAATGAACACATCGAGAATGTCTTCATTCTCACTCCCAATTCCAAGAAACCATGTTCTTTGGATCCCACAAGTTTTTTCCATTACTCCTGGCACACAGTAGGGGGCTTGAGAATGAATTCTTTTCTCAAATGCCCAGCTGTTTCTCCAGGCTATGCATCTAAATTCTATCCATGCAAAACTTGGAATTATAACTGGGAGATTGTGAAGAATGATATTTCTGCTGTAAGGTATCCTATATAAAATGTAGGTGGTGATTTGCTAATAAGAAGTACTAGTGCTTTAAACTTAAGTTATCCCTAGTTAAGTTTCTTCTGGGGAAATGATAACTTTAGAAGAGGAGAAAGGTTTGTTTCATCTGATTGGAAAAAAATGTGCGTGGAAGTTCCAGCTGCTGGTTGCAGCGTAAGTGATGTGCTGGGCATCTTACCTTTAGTTTCCATGTGGAACAAAGAGCACAGCCTGGCAAAAGGTCCGTGGTGCTTGAGTTGGCAGGTGGGCAACCGTCAGCTTGGTGGGTGCTTAGAGTCAGAGCAGCAGCTTGGTGTCTGACCAGGTCAAGGGACAGGCAAATCTTTGACCTCACTCCTAGATATTTGGGTCAGCTTCCTGGGCCTGCTGACCACGCCAGTGGGGATCCAGCCATGGGTTGGTAAAATGAGCCTAAAAGAGGGCCACTGTAACCCAGAATGCCAGATTGGCCCTGATGACTGGGGATTAAAGCCTCATGTCAAAGCTGGAACCCATGGCTGGAGCCACGGCTGCAGCTTCCATCTGCTCCTTGGCAGCCTCTCTGTGTCTCAGGAGGTGGGAGGCACTGGCACATTGTCCCGGAGGACTCTGAGCAGGAAGCTGCTTTTATGAGTGTACAGTGGCCATCCTGGGGCACCAAACAGAACCCTGTGTTGGAAGGAGGGGTCCTTAGGCAGTGTAGGGACTGGAGCCATGGGAAGAGCTGGCCTGAATCCAGCTGGGTCTCTGTCAGATGTCCCTGGAGGACTTGAGGTGTGGAGTTCAGTGGTGGCTTTTCCCCCCGATGTGGTGAGGCTGCATCTTCCTCAGCTGGCTGCTGAGTTCACGTGGGCACTGGGTTTTGTGTTTGTTTTGTTTTGCTATTTTAACAACATTCCCTTCCCTACTTGAGGGCTATGCAAGGCCTAGGTTTGATCTCAAGTGATGTCTCAATGGAGGGAAAGTGCCCGGTTTCATCCATGTTGGTATCAAAGATGGCTCCGCAGAGGAGATCACGTTTGAGCTGAATCCGTGACAGGTAGGAGCTTATCAAATGTGAGCCAAGGAGACAGGACAGCATTGAAGGGGCATAGGCCACTGCTTCACCAAGCGAGGAGCTTGGCGGGGTGGGCTCAGGGGGTTGGCATGGCTGAAAAGGATGGGGCATTATTTTCATCTGTTGAGTCTGGGCACACCCGCAGTGTTGGGTGAAGTCTGATCAGTGATCAGGGCCCAACACTGGCAAGTGGCCCAGTGGCCAGCAGGTGTTCTGAGACTGTGAGGCAAGAAGGTTTTACTGGAAGGTGGGTTCATAGGTTGGGATTGTGGCTGCCTCAGGCCTAGGACTCCTGCCTGCAGGAGATAGGAACATAAACCAGGAGAAAGCAGGGTTCTTTTATGTGACCTGGATCCTGGGTAGGGGTTCTGGAACCTGCTTATCAGATGAGAAACTCTGACTTCTAAGTATCCAGGACCTGTGACTAGCTTGAGGGCTTTTGCCCAGGCAGGACTAGCAGGGCACCTGGCTGGCATTTGAGGGACTGACACAGCTTTGCCACTTGCTGTCACCAGCCTCACTTCCTCTGGGAATTGAGACAGGCCCAAACCGGGATGGAAGTGCATAGGAGCCCAGCATGGGTGCTGGTGAAGGCAGATGTAGGCGCTAGGAGGTGAGGCCTGATTGGCGATCCTAATTCTAAGCATCAACTCTCATTTTTTAGAAGTAAACAAATCTCCAGACACAATCATGCATCACTAAATGACAGGGAAGCATTCTAAGAAATGCATCCTTAGGTGATTTTATCATTATGTGAACACCATAAAGTGGGCTTACACAAACCTAGATGGTATAGCCTATTTATTACACACCTAGGTTATATAGTATAGTACACAGCTAGGTTATATGGTATAGCCTATTGCTCCCAAGCTGCAAACCTGCACAGCATGTTACTGTCCTGAAAACTGTAGGCAGTTATAACACACGGTATTTTTGTATCTAAACATAGAAAAGATACGTAAAAATGTGGCATTGTAATCTATGGGACCACGTCATATATGTAGTCCTTTTTTGACCCAGTTATGGGGCACATGACTGAAGTTGAATCAGGATTTCTAAATATTTAATGACAATATAACTGACAATCAAATGTTTTACAAAGCTACAAAACCTTTGAGAAAATAGCATGCCGGCCTGTGTGCATGCCTTTGGGCAGTATTCTGTGGCACGGATTCAGTGAAATTTCAGCTCCAGTGGCAGTAAGAAGTATTTTGTTTCCAGGCCAGTGATCTCTGCCCCATTTGCCAAGGTGTGCGCCTTCATGCAGAAAGCTGCTGGACGAGGCTGATTCAGGGCCTGCTGCCTAAGGACCTGGAGCCTTTTTGACGTTGCAGTTGGACATTTATCTTTGGTCCTGCTGTATTCCAGGGCCCTCCCTGGGGATATGACATAGGGCATGCCCTGGCCTTCTTTTAAATTCCCAAATGGAAATGATGCTTTTTACTCCCTCCCTGGTGTATGCCTAGGTGAGGAGTGGATGCCACGTTGTGCTGCTTCGTGAGGACAGACCTCACTATCTGACCCTCTTGCTCCTTGCTGACTATCCTGATCTCTACAGGGGATGGTGCTCCCCTCCTCTGGGGTAGGGTGTTCTGGCTCTCCATCACATAATCCACACCACCTGGGCTTGAGGGCTTATGCTCTGAGTCCTTCTGGCCAAAGGGTTCTGACATGCAATAAACCATGTCTCTTGCAACTGAAGGTCTTAGCTTTTAAAACTCAGAATCCTGTTCTCATTCTGCTTGCTATGTATATATCCCCCTTGAGACAAAAATGCTACATACTGAATGGGGCAATTGGTAGGAGATAGAAGGAAATGAGACCCACAGCGATGACAGGAACAGCAAAGAACAACACTGGTTATCGTAGAAAAAAAAAAAAGAAAAACCTAATTGTGCCAACAGCAACAATAACAAAAATAACTCATCTCAAAAACAGGCCTTTATATTACTTCAAGATTGATTTTAACTTCTAAGGCTACATTGCAAACCAGGTCAGCGTTTTGTCTCAGGCTACTCTAAAGTTTTTCAAAGTTTCCTTTCTTTTAAAATTTTTTTTGGCCAAGTACACATACACACACACTTAGCCCTCACTCCCAGGCAGGTTGACTGTGGTCTAGTGCCTCAGAAAGAGACATGGTCAAACTCAGATTGAGCTTTTGCTTCTCATAATAGCCAGTCCACTCAGTGGAGATTTCAGTTTTTAGCGTTTGCGTTGTATAGACAAAGGGGGCATCTGTGAGGGTTGCTCATGTTCTATACCTTAGAAGTGGTGTTTCTACCATGGACATGGGGCACACAACTCAAGTGGGGTCTCCCTGCCCCTGGGAAAGCAGGAACTCAGCTTGATACGACCCATTTTCATGTCCCCCATTTCCATAGTCTTTCTAGTGGGTATCCCCACTTTCCTGTTTTGCTTCTGATGGCTGGGTCTGCATATGCTGTTCCCACTTTGCCCTGGGTCAACACGGATCAAAAATCACTCTATTGGTGGTAACCAGGAGATAAATCACCATGCCCTGTGTGGGTGACCGTGGAGGGTTCCATTAGCCACGTACAGCTTTCCTGGGAATGGCTGGTATGCTTGATTTGGATGGCTCCAGAAGGCAGAGTTTGAGCCCATGGCTGGAAAGTACAGAGAGGCAAATGGAAGCTTGGTTTCTAACAGAGCATCATGATGCTGGATAATGGGCAGAATGACATGGAGGAGATTGGAATCACCATGGACTCGCAGTCAGGAGCCCTCAGTGGAAGAGGATCTTGTGCTCACAAGACAGACCTGCCCATGGCACGTTGTCTAACGCCTGTGAGTCTCAGTTTCTTGTTAGTACAAAGGGTCAGTAATTTGAGTAGGTGTATTTTAGCACTGCTGTAAAAGTTCGGTGAGGGAATATTCATAGAGTCCCTGGCCCAGGGCCCTGCTTGGATGCCACTCTGTTTCTCCTCCTTCATTCCTTTCCCCTTTCCTATTCCAGTGTCTTCGTAACTGGAAACACTGGAAACATTCCTATTCCATGTGAGGCTGGGTGGTGACTTGACAGGGTTATAGACAAGGGATTCACCTACATGGTGAGGGGATGAGCAACAACTCAGCAGCAAGTTTTTATTTGTTTAATTTTTAAAGAGATGAAAAACGTTTCTTCAAAAAAAAAGTTTATTGAGAAACCCAATATGCAGACCACGAATTAAACAGTGGCTCTGGCTGGACAGGATAGGGAACGTCATAGCCCTATGGCCCGTCCTGTGCATTTGCACCTAAGACAACTCACTAAACACCCAGCGCGCCTGTGTCCACACTCTGAAAACCACTGGACTGGATCATTTTTTTAACATTCCTAAAACACTTAGGTGTCTTTGCAGAAAGTTTAGGGGAAGAAAAGTATGACTCTATAGGGCTGGGCACGCTGGCTCACTCCTGTAATCCCAGCACTTTGGGAGGTCGAGGCGGGCAGATCACCTGAGGTCAGGAGTTCGAGACTAGCCTAGCCAACATGGTGAAACCCCATCTCTATAAAAAATACATAAATTAGCCAGTCATGGTGGGTGGGTGCCCGTAATCCCAGCTACTCAGGAGGCTGAGGCAGGAGAATTGCTTGAACTCGGGAGACAGAGGTTGTAGTGAGCTGAGATTGTGCCACTGCACTCCAGCCTGGGCAACAGAGCAAGACTCCATTTCAAAAAAAAAAATATATATATATATAGATATATGACCCTGTAGGATAAACATGACAGCAGGCATGACACTGATTGTGGACTTGTGTTTCAGGTGTCTCCATGCGAGAGGTGTCGCTGTGAAGCCAACGGTGAGGTGCTGTGCACCGTGTCAGCGTGTCCCCAGACGGAGTGTGTGGACCCTGTGTACGAGCCTGATCAGTGCTGTCCCATCTGCAAAAACGGTATGTGAGATGCCCGTTGGTGATGGGGTGCACCTTCCACCCTGACACACAACCCATGTGCTGTTTCATGGTAGACGGGACACACATATGGATATGTGAGTTTCAACCTATGTATCTATACACATGCATACACACGTGTGTAATCTTTCGGCCACAGTGGTTCTGTAGCAAGGCCTTCTCTTTCTTACTGGCATCGGCACCATGTTTTATGGATGTTAAGAAGTTCTTTGGGGAGAAATTCAATTTCCACCTTTGAGGAGAGTCACTTATTTTAATTTAACTTTGTTTGTTCTTACAAAGCTATTTCTATCTTTCCAAGACAAATTAAACACACTGGTTGGGCTCATTTACTTTTCATTACTAAGTGAATTAAACTTGGAACATAATTGAATATTTTTCATAAGCAAATTAGGCAGGAAGAGAGTCCCTTCCTATTCCCAGTGAGAGCCCCTGGTAGATCCGAAGCCTTGTCTGCTTTATGAAAATGAAGTGGCAGGATGTCCTTGATCCTAATTTGTCAAGGGAGAGTGTTTCCTCATCCTGACAAACGATGATTACTCTGTACCTGAAGTACTGAGGGCATTACACTTTAAGATGGGTTTTGACGAGAGTGCATTCCCAGGATGGCTGGGCCTGAGAATTATGGCTGGAGGGCAGTTTGACAAGAGGCTGAGCAGAGCTTGGGAAACAGCGGATGGAGGGGACACAGCCAGAGTCTACAAGGATCTGAGTGGCCTTGCTGACAGGAGCCACTGGGCTTTCTGGATGTCACCTGGGCATGCTGTGGGGACCCCTGGTTGAGAGCATTCAGGGCTAACTTGTGACGCTGTTGGCCGTTCAAGTGGGTTGCTGGACCGAGGCTTGATAGCTGTGTGGTGTGGGTTTGGTAAGTGGCAGGCATGTGTCAGAGGATGGTGACACAGGGGTGGTCATGGTACTCAGACAATTCCCAGAGTCCAATTCATCACAGTCAAAATTCTGTGGGCCGTGAGGTTCCATGGGTACCTTCGACCATGTACCTGTACATATCCAAATTTTACTACAACACATTGTAAAACTCTTGAGGTAAATAATTGGAAGAGGGAATGATGTTGCTGTTGAAGGATAGCCCTGAAAGAACAAGATGACTGTGTTAGGAATGTCATAATCATTGTAGCATAGTACATCCAGTCCTCCAAAGGCAAGTGGACAGTGTTAAAACAAAGATGTCACAGAGTGTACTTTATATGGGGTTGGCTGGTCTCTTGTGCATGTTAATTATGAAGAAATCCTGAGGTAGGATTCCATTTGGAACGAGTGGGCCTTTGAGCATGGAGAGTATGTGTGTGTGTGTGTGTTTTTTTTTAATGATGTTGAGACACCAGCTGTGAGATGTAGGGAAATCAATACAGTTTACTCTGCTAGTATTAATTTCCACTAATTAACACTAATAAAGGGGGAAGAAGACTCAGATTGAGGAAGGAGAGGCAGATGGAGAGTCTGGCAGAGTCTCAGGGTGTGGCTTTCAGCACATGCACTGAGGAGCCCGAGTGAGCACCTCTGGTCTGCTGGGAGATCTGAGGGCTGGCGCTCAGGCCATGTGCCCTGCATCTCAGGGGTACTGGACAACAACTCTCACTGCGTCAGGGGGTTTAGTGAGTGGCTTAAATATGTGTTGTTCAAATATTTAGCATCTTAACTATCCAAGATATTCCCTGTTTTTCCTGTACATTTTGATTGTAAACTAAGTGTTGGCATTAGATAGCCAGGGAATCCTACCTTGGGTGTTACCAATAGGTAAGAAGACAGGATTTCAACCCCTGGATTGTTTTTATCCAGCTTTTAGAGAAATTTCAAACCTACAGAAAAGTTGAACTAACTGTCCAGTGAAGAATTGTATACCTTTAGCTACACCTATTCCTAACACGTTGCCATATTTGCTTTGTCTCTTTTTTGGCCCTCTATCTTTGGTCCGCTCTTGCCCCATCTCTGTATATAACCCAACACCGTCAATATATTTACTTATTTGTTCTTTCCCATAAGACACACAGCACAAACTCTATTGAGACTACCACCAACGTGAAACCTACTGAATAGCGTTCAAGATTTTTTTAGAGTTTTTCTTTTGCCCTTAGGATTTATCCTTCTTAGAGCATATAGTCAGAGAACTACATTGGACAGTTATTTGAATGAATACTTAAAAGTGTGCAGATAAGTTAAATTTACAGAGATGTAATTTATTTCCGTGTTCAGTTTTTTCATGTAAGATATAATTATATGTTTGAGTAAAAAAATATAGAAAAAGTGAACACTTTATAAATATTATATACTCAGAGATTCACAGTTTGTTTTCATATTGCATTGATGGTTTTGTGAGATGGTTGTTGTCCTGATGGTAAACTTCTAAATGTTGACCCTTTACCTCTATATTTTGAGAGGCAGTATGGGATGGAATAAGGCAAGATTTTGTGGTGGCCCACTAGAGATTTTTAGAAGGGAGATGAATATGTTTTTTAAAGCTAGATTTATATTACAGAAAGACTTCTATTATAAGGCTTGATCCAGTTATATCAAAACATCAACAACTTATTTTGGGGAGTTTAACTGGAAATAAATTTAAATGTGTCTAATCACGCACATACAATTACATTTCTTTTATTCACTACATAGAGCTTGGCTTTCAGCTGTCTCTAGTTATAGGGTATTCTGACCTTGACAGGGAAAACGGGGTTTGAAATTCTTAGTAAAAGAGAACTGCTTGAAAAATGAAAACAGCTTCTATGAAAAACAAATGCTCTATAATAATTGACTGAGTTTAATGAATAATTTACAGTAGTCCAACCCTGCCTCCCCGCATAAACAATGTTCTTGTAAAAAGATTATATGTTTGATGCATCACAGATTAAGGGACATCAGAAATGAATGCTTTATATGAAATTAAAAGCTTGAAAAGACTTATCTTGGATGAAATATGAAGGTTTTAACTCTTGATCTCCGTAGACTGGCCTTTACTCCTCACTCTGGCGTGTCTTGACCTGTAGCATTAAATAGCTCTTTCTCCGACAGAAGGAAAATTACAGTTCAGTTGCCAGCTGCCAAAGTCACTTGCATCAAAGGAGCAGAAGATGGAAACCAAGAATGTCTTGAATATAAATAAATGATCACAAATCACATGTACTTTAATATATTCACTTTGTTGACTTGTGCAGATCAATCTCCCAGTGTTTTTCTTTTGATAAAATGGATGTTGCATGGCATTATTTGTTTTTAAATTCCCCCTACCCCACAATGATACAAACAGTGAGTATTATTTGACTTTCAAGAATTCAGCTTTTCTCTGGCGATAGGTGCACAGCACCAATTCCGATCAAACCCCTTAGTTTTAGACATGCTTGTCTGCATCAAGTAGGCACTAGGCTCCCATTAGCGATCAGAAGACCTCCATTCTGCAGGTATACATGTTGTCTTACTTTATGGATCCAAAGAAGAAAAATGATAAAAGTAAGAAATTGGTATTGAAATATGAGGACTTTGTCAGAATTAGCTGTGTTTCTCAAAGGTGGAATATAGTATCCAGGGGAGGATATGACTTATGCCAAAAGCACAAAGCCACTGGATATAAAGGTTGTATATCTCCCTGAAGTATTACTGCCACCTGATGATTATTATTTCCAGCTTTATTTTTACACAAAAAGTAAATGTCTATTTTTTTGGAGGAAAGTGAAAAACTTTTATGACACTTTAAAGATAAACACTGAGACGTCAAATTATTAAATATAATTTCATGGGAAAATATGTAAGAAGCACCGACTGAGAATTAGGCAAAGTTTTGTTTGTTTTCCTGCGTATTTCATAGAGTAGGATAAGATGGTAGTAAATTTCATGCAGTGAGTTAGACAAAAAGGAATGGTGTGTGTGTGTGTGTGTTTGTGTGTGTGTGTTTGTGTGTGGTCATATCAAGATCCTCTCACAAACAAAAGCCTGCTCCTATGTGGTCTCACCATTGAACCTTCCAACGTTTTTACCAAAGAAATAATACAAATTTTATGGAAACGCTCTGTGATTATTTACAGATTACATGATTGTGCCCATAAAAAATAAAGGAATTTACAAATATCAAAATGAAGAGTTGATTTTAACAAGGATGTTTAGCAAGATCAGTGTTTGAAAATCAGCTGTATTTCTATATACCGGAAACAAATAGAAGCGAATTAAAAACTAGAGTTTCAAATAACATCATGCAAATCAAATACTTGGAAGTAAATCTAACAAAATTGTGAAAAGTCTCCATACTTAAAAAACATGAATCTTTATTGAGAGAAATTAAAGAATACCTAAGTAAAAGGAGAGATATATCATGTTCATGATTGAAAGACTCAATAACATAAAGATGTGAGTCTGCTTCAAAGTAATCTATTGATTCAGTACAAAATTCTAGCCAGAAATCCAATGGTTTTCTTTAGCAATTATCAAACTGTTTCTAAAATCCAAATGGTATACAAAAGCCAAAGGTTGGCCTGAGAGAGATCCAAGAGGAACAACAAAGCTGAAAAATGTACAAATATTAAGACTTACTCAAAGAGATAGTAATTAGCCCGTTGTGTTTTGGTCCCAAAGAAAGACTGACAAATGGAACAGAATAGAGTCAGAAAAGGCCTGTGCATGTAAGACCACCAGCTGTGTGACTAAGCTGACATCACAGGACAGTGGGAAAGGAGTAATCTTTCCAGTGAATGGTGCTAGACCAACTGAATAGCAGTATGGAGATAAAAGAGATCATGATTGCTACCTCACATTCGACAAAAAATCATTTCCAAACAGATTGCAGATTTAAATATGAAGGCTAAAACAATAATGCTTTTAGAGGAAAACGTAGAACAGCTTTGTCACTGAGTATGCAAAGGTTAAAAGAACACTAAAAGCACTAAACATAAGGAAGTAATTTACAAATTGAACTTTTTAAAATTCAGAATCTTTGTTCACCAAACAACACTATTAAACAAGCACAATATAGCCCACATGTTTTGAGAAAGTATTTGCAGTATGTATAATTAACTAATATCTATTTAAATAATTCCAACACATCCAAATAAAGCAGAGAGATACAAAAGAGAGAAAAGTATAAGGAGAGATTCCCAACTTTCTTTGTATATCAATACCATTTTCCCAATCCCTCTGATCAGCAAGATGAGTTTTCTTACTGGGTTTTAAGTAATGGGCTGCCTTTGTTATTTCTGTAACATTGCGTTTCCATGACAGGTCCTGTTCTTGCTGCATATATGAGAGAAAAAATAAAAAATAGAAAAAAAGAATTTCCTGTTCTGCTGGAATTAAATTAGTGTTAACCTGACATAGATTGTGATCACTTAAGATGCATTTTGTTGTTCCTAGAACAATCACTAAGAAAATCAATAAAGGCATTAAACATGACACAAGAAAGAATTGTATATCTAATTTTAAAAGGCAGTCAAGGAGAAACAGGAACAACTGTCAGGAAACTGATAGAAGACAAGTAAAATTATATACATATATGCACTTAATAACAGAGCCCCAAAATACATGAAGTAAAAATTGATAGAATTCAAAGGAGAAATATAAACTTAAGTAATTGTAGTTGCAAATTCTGATAAACCATTCAATAATTCATAGAAAATCTAGACAGAAAATGAACAATAATGTAGAAGACTTGAATGATACTATATAGTGAACTTGATCTGACATATATGTACAATATACCACCCATCCACTGAAGAATACTCATTTTTGCCAAGTGCAGGTGGACACTCTACAGTTGATCATACGCTAAGACATAAAACAAGTCTCAATACATTTAAAGGACTTCATCATATAAAGTTTCTTTTTTGAACACCACAGAATTTGAAAGGATTAAATTAGAATCAACAACAGAAGGAAATCTAGGAAATTGGAGATTATTTGGAAATTAGACAGCACATTTTAAATAACCCAAGGGCCAATGAAGAAATTTCAGAGATTTTAGAAAATACTTTGAACTGATTTAATAATGAAAACAGAATGCACTATAAATTATTGGATGATGCTAAAGCAGTATTTAGAAGGAAATGTATAGATATGAAGACCTATCTCAGAAAAGAAGAAAGGTCTCAAATCAGCAATATAACCCTCTACTTTAAGGAACTAATAACTGATCAGCAAATTTTACTAAAAGCATGCAGAAGGAACTCAAAAATATAAGCATAAATCAATTAAACAGAAAATAGTAAAGCTTAGGAAAAAAGTAAATAAAACCAGGTTCGTTTTTGAAAGCTGGTTCTTAACAGTATTGATAAAATTGACAAAACTTTCACTAAACTAACCAAGAAAAAATTAGAGAAGACACAAGTCAGGAATGAAAGAGGGGCATCACTACTAACCCTACAAAAATGAAAATGATTACAAGGCAATACTATGAACGACTCTTTGCCAACAAATTAAAATAGTTGAAAGAAATGGACAGATTCCTAGGAAAACGCAAATTACCAAAATTGACTCAGTTCATTTCTGAATTGCCCTAAAACAAATAAAATACAAATTAATAATTAAAAGCTTCCCACAAATAAAAGCCCAAGCCTACATACCTTTACTGGTGAATTCTTTCAAATATTCAAAGAAAGAAATAATACCAATCTTTTACAAACTTAACCAGGAAATAGAAGCAAAGGAAACACTTTCCTGTTTAGTTTCTGCATTTGTTGTGACCACAACACTGAACATAGACAAAAACACCACACAAAAGAGAAAGCTAGAGACAAATTTATTTCATGAACATAAATGGAAATCTCCTTAACCAAATGAGTTAATATCAGCAATCTGAATCCAGCACCATATAAAGAATTATACACTTTAACCAAATGCAGTTGATTTCAGTTGTGCAAGGTTTGGTTTACTGTCTGAAAAATCAATTAACATAATACATTAATAATGCAAATGATAACAAAAACCTCATATGATCTCAATAGATGCAGAGGAGGTATCTGAAAAATCCAACACTAATTCATGATTGAAGCTCTCAACAAACTAGGCATAAACGGGAACTTTCTCAATCTGATAAAGAGCAACTATGAATAACTCACAGCTAACAACTATTATGAATACTCTCTCAGTACTCCTAAAATCTAGGAGAAGATAAGGATATCCATATTGACCACTTTCATCCATCAATGTAGTGGAGGTCCTATATACAGAGAGAAAGAGAAGACAGGAGAAAAAAGAGGAAGGAAAAGGAAATTAAGAAGTAAAACTGCCTTTATTAGAAGAAGTTATGCTCCTGTATGTGAAAATACCAAGAATTACACATACACGTGCACACACACACACATGCACACACACACATATACATGCATACACACATGCACATGCACATACACACAACTATGGGGGCTAATAAAGATTAATACCAGATATATATACAAAAATACACATTTTTGTAGTATACAATGGATAATACAAATGAAATTAAGAAAATAATTTCATTTAGAATAGCTTCAAAAAGAATACTTAGAAACACGTCACAATCCAAGATTTGTACGCTAAAAGCTGCAAAATATTGCTGAAAGAAATCAAAGGACATATAAATAAATGGAGAGACATTTCATGAGTAGAAGACTCAATGTTGTCAAGATGATAGTTCTTCCCAAATTAAAATATAAATTCAGTACAATTCCCACACAAACCCCAGCATACATTTTTTTGTAGAAATTGACAGTCTGCAGTCTGATCCTAAAATTCATGTAGAATGTAAAGGATAGCCAAAAGAAAATTTTAAAAGAACAAAGTTGGAAAATTTTTACTATCCCACTTTGTAACTTTTTAGAAAATCACAATAATCAAGATACCATAGTATTGGTGCAAAGATAGACGATGGAAAAGAATTGACAGTCCCAAAAGAAATCCAGTATGCAAATCTTCACATATTTATTTTCAACCAATGTTGTAAGATATCTCAATGGGGAAAGAATAACCTTTTCAACAATGGTGCAGGGACAATTATATATTCACATGCAAAATAAAATTTAGACCCTTATTTTATACCATATACACATTAACTCAAAATGAACCATAGACCTAAATGTGAGAGTTTAAACTATGTAACTTTTAGATTAAAAAGATAGGAGAACATCTTTATGACTATAGGTTGTGTGAATATTTCTTAAAATTAATGTCAAAATCATAATCCACAAAAGAAAAAACTAATAAATTGAATGTCATCAAAATGAAAAACTTTTGCATCTCAAAACACACAACAAATAAAATGAAAATACAAGCCACAAACTTTGAGAAAACATTTGTAAATCATGTATCTGATAAAAGACTTGTATCGAGGATATATATACAACTCACACAACTTGAAAAGAAGACAATCTATTTAACAACAGGCAAAAGATTGAACAGACAATTCAGCAAAAGAGACAAACAAATGACAAATAACCAATTAAGATGATGCTCAACCTCAGCCTGGCTGTGTCCTCACCCAGATCTCATCTTGAATTGTATTTCCTGTAATCCCCATGTGTTGTGGGAGGGAAATGGTGGAGGTGATTGAATCATGGGGGTTAATGCTGTTCTTTTGATCTGGTGGCTTTATAAGGGGCTTTCTCCCCGCTTCACTCTGTACTTTTCCTTGCTGCCTTCATGTGAAGAAAGACATGTTTGTTTCCCCTTAACCTTGATTGTAAGTTTCCTGAGACCTTACAATCATGCAGAACTGTGAGTCAATTAAACCTCTTTCCTTTACAAATAATCCAGTCTTAGGTTATTTAGCAGCATGAGAACAGTCTAATTCAATACTACTATACCTCATTAGAATGTTTGTAATAAAAAGGACAGAAAGTACCAGATGTTGGCAAAGATGTGGAGAAAATGGAAAAATATTGTTGGCAGAAATGTCAACTGGTGCACCTACTTTGGGAAACAGTTTGGCAGTTGCTTAAAAAGTTAAAGAAAACTTACCATACATCCCAGTTATTCCTTCCTAGGATTATATCCCAGCAAATTGAGAACATATTTCCACACAAAAATATGTATGCAAATGTTCCTAGCAGATTATTATTATTCCTAGAATTATTATTAATGGCCAAAGAGTGGAAATAATGCAAATGTTCGTTAACCAGTGAATGGATAAACAAATGTAGTATATTCATGTATTGAATACTATTTATCAGTAAAAAGGAATGAACTAATGATACATACAACGTGGATGAACCTCAAATACAGAAGCTGTTGCAAAAGATTACATATTTTATGCTTCTATTTCTTTGAAATATTTTGTGAAGGCAAATTTACATAGGAAGAAAATTGATCAGTGGTAGCCGAGAGCTATAATCAGAGTGGGAATTAGTTGCAAATCATCGTGAGGGAATTTATTGAGGTGATGGTATGTTTATTAATTGAGTTGTCAGGTGGATACACAATTCATTGAATTTACTAAATATCATTAAATTATACACTTACACTGGGTGAGTTTTCTGGTATGTGAAATATTCCTGAATAAACTTAAAATTATTGACCCTCTTAACAAAGATAGGCAAAGTGAAATTTTTGTAATTTCCTTTGACTCACTCCCAAGGCTAATCTTGATACACATCCTTTATCTTTCCTCAGAGACTGACTTTTCTAATTCTGGTCTGATGTCTTTAATAACTTTATGAAATCGTCCTTCTTAAGCCTACTGAAGCTGAGACCCTTATAAATATATATTATTTGCCAGTGTTAAAATAGAAACTTCAGACAAATTAAACTTGAGTTTATTTGAGCAAAGGATTCATGAGTCAGGCAACATTAAGAAGCAGAAGAGGTTCAGAAAGTTCCACCCAGCAGTGTGAGCAGTGAGCTTCTATAGGCTGAACACAGAAGCAAAGTGGAGAAGTCACCATATTTGGGTGTGGTGTGATGAGGCATTTCCCTTATTTGGGCATAGTCTGATCAGTTGGCTGCCTGTAATTGCTTGAAGCTCAGCTGATTCTGATTGGCTAAAGCCAGCAATTGTTATAAAAATATACTCCTAAATTATGTTTTGATTTGTTAGGTAGAAAGTCAAAGTAAGGAGGCTGCTTCAAGCTAATAACCTCCTTCTTATTTAATACCTGTAAGAGGTAAGAAGTTGTAAAGAAAAATAGGCAAAGAAACACAAGTCTATAGCTGGTTGTAGATTTTTTGTACTCTTGGTTCCTTGTGCGTAATGTGGAAGTCCAACTCCCCACACTTCCCTCTCTCCTGTTACTATTTTCTTGCCATGGAGATACCCTCTTTCTCCTTCAAGCAGTGCTCTTCTCCATGTCATTCTAGGCTCTTCCTCTTTATGGATTCAGCTTCCCAGAAGATGGTGCTGAACACTGAAAATGCAGGGAGAATGAAAGCCAGTGCCTGCCTCCTGCTCTCCTGCAGGCACTGCACACTGCTAAAACTGCAGAGCCCGCGACGCAACACTCACGTGCTTTTTAGGACCTGTGATTGCCAAAGTATTGTGTGTAGCAGAACCACTTCGAAGGCTTGATGAAACACACTTTGGGGACCCATGCCTAGAGTGCCTGGTCCAGAGGTCTGGGCTGGGGCCTGAGAATTTGCATTTTAACAAACCCTGTGCGCTTCTGTTGCTGCTGGTCGTCTGTTGCTGTGTGCTTCTGCTGCTGCTGTGAGAGCCACTGCTTTCGGGCACTCGTTTGTTCATATTATTCTTGGATATTTCCTGCCAGTCAAATTTACTGAGAGAACACAGTGCTTATAAGGCTTTAAACATGAAATGAGATAAATTTGAGACTTCGAATGGATTTCAAATGCCTTAATTAATTTATGTTTGGTGTATTCTACAGATTGTAGGGTTTATGGAAATATATTAACATGCAATAATACTTTAAAATTGGAAAATATCAGGGCAGAGAAAACATGACTATTGAATGGCAAATTAAGTCGGAAAGGTTTTATACAGAAATACACTCTCTATCGTCATATACGGCTAGTTAGTACAGGTTGGCATAAAATTAGAGTATAGGCTTGCTAGCAGCCAAAGCAAAAAAGAGAACCATAGGAAACATTAGCTACAATATTTATCAGAAACACACAATTCTGTTTTTCTTGGTACTGAAGCCTGGAGGAAATGACTCGCTGGTGAATTGTTTCTGTACAAATAAACACACAAATACATTTTAAAATATTTAAAAGCTTCATTCAGTTCCTCCTGTTGGCATTTCCCAACAAAAGTCAAGAACTCTACTCCAAAGTGCTAATGTACTTATTTTACACATGTCTTCTGTTTTACTTGCATTTTGATTTTGTGGGAATATTGATTCAGATGACAACCCGTTAATCTGCAAAAAACCCAATGGGTATGAATTATTTATTCTTATTAGAGAAGAACCTCAGTATCCCAGCCTCTGTAATAAGTATTTTCACGCTCTTTTTCATCACTTCCTTAACTAATACTAACTATGTGTTTGCTGTTGCTATTTCAGGCTTTAGTGCTCAGTATCAGCAGAAAAGAGTTCAGATGGTTCTCCGATATTTTCATTTCTGACAAACTAGATAAGGAGGATGAATAGATAGCATTTGATCTCTTACATATAGGAATTTAATTTGTTTTTATCTCTTCCTGAGATCTTTGAATTAGCACCTCCTCTTTGTAAATCTGAGAACAATTTAAAATGGTCCCTTTGCTTGCAAGCTCTGGGGCAGAATCGTATTTTTCAGATAAATAAATAAAGTTACAGACAGACTGCCCCAAAGTGTTGCTCCCAGTTTATTAGGCTGAAGTACTTTTCAGAATTAAGTGCACTTCTAAACTGATGGTCAGAAAGTGTGTGCTGGTGGTTTTATTTGTATGCTTCCTCAAGACAAACTGCCTTTGGGAATGGATTTCAGATAAAGCCAGGGACTCAGATCAAAAACTGGTGTCCACTAGGCCTGGCCATTACCAGTTACACTGTGCCCCTTGAACTTGTTGAGGACCAGCCCTGAAGTCACTTCCCCATCTCTGCCTCTCTTTAACTGTCACTGAGTCTGTATAAATGTGTGTCCAGAGATCCTTGTGGGAACTTTCTCTGGCTTGCTTCCTAATGGAGATTGATTTCACTCGTGGCTATTCTCAGAAGCCACAGTCCTAATCCCATTGTATTCTTATGCCATTGATACTGAGTGTAGGAATTGTGTAGACACCATGTTTTGTTGGACCCTTTGTTTTTCAGATTGTTGGAGAAAAGTGTGTTCTGTGTCTGTTCATGCATATTTATATATATTGTAGCATATATATGTTACTCTTATAAAACACTGAGGCACTTATTGTTTATTTCACTGCATGTATAAAGATGAGTCAAGCTATGATGCCTGCCTTTAATGATCTCACAGTCTAGAGGTGAGGTAGCCTTGTAAATAACTTGTGTTCTCTGTTTTACTTGAATTATGACAAAAGTAGTGAGGGAAAGAGGGGGAAGAAGTGAGTAATACTGCAGTAAACATCACAATGTATATGGCCTCTATTTGCCTTTGAATTCTTACATTAGGAGAAACTCCCAGGAGTGAGATTATTAGGCTGACAGCTTAGGATATTTTATGACTCTGATACATATCACCATGTTGTTTTATAAAAGGTTGTGTAAATTTATAAAGCCTCTGATTTTATTATAACCTGGCTAACCTTTTGTTAATTTAAACTATAGAAAAATGATGCCTCATTATTTCAATATTGAGCACATAAACCTTACAATATTTTAGATGGTAATTTTTCCACAATGTATTATACTTCTCTACCTTATTGGCAAAATAATTTTGAACATAATTTAAGTGGTTCTTAATAACTGAAGACCCTTGATGTGAAAACCAATGATCAGGCTGCCTTGTAATACGACGGAGTATTATACAGTAAAACTTTGGTCAAGTAACTTGATTTCTCTGTATCCTTTTGGGTACCTATAACTTGGAAATATTTAACATAGCTACATCAGTGGATGCTTTGTGTCAATTAAATACCAGGATGAATTTCAAAGTCCTTCATTAATTTATTCAACAGATATATTGACTCATCCTTTGCTGTATGTCACAGAAGAGAAAATGGCTAATAGGAAAGCTTCCAGAACCATAGATTATGTGAAGGAAACAGGTGATTTCCATTGAATTTATGAAGGACACAGTATTGAGCAAGGAGAATGCCTGCTGCAGAGTGGGAGTGGGTCATGGAATGGGAGAAGAAGAGAAGGAGTGTGTGGATTGTGGGCACAGCATATGTCCAGAGGGTGGGAGTGAACCATATTTATGCACTGAATTTGTTGCCTAAGCCTGGAGTTGGAGGGAGAGTTGGGAAGTGTGAGGCAGGGATGTGAGAATGGATGCTGACTAGATTAGGAAGGACCTTGATGCTTCATTAGAGAAGTTATTAATAGATTTAATTCTGAGGCCATGAGAAGCCAAAGAAGGGATTATAGGATGGAAATGGTGCAAATACATTTGACTTCTTGAAAGTCATTCTGGTTGAGGGTGTCTGAAAAGAGGCTATTGCAGTGATCCAGAGAAGGGCAATAGTTTGGACATGGGCAGTGAGCACAAGGAGACACGGTGCCCTAAGGAGATACATCAAAGGTCAAGTCAACCGCACTTTGTGGTTGACTGTACAAGGTAGGGGGAGATCAAAAGTTGAAGAATGGGGCTTCACTTCTGATTTGGGTAATGACAAAGACTATGGGTTGATCCAAGAGGCAGGAAGAATGGGAGGAAGAGCACATCACAGGCACTGATGGATGCTTTTTTGTTCAGTGTTGTGAACTGTCAAGTTAGACTGAATTCCTTGAAGAAATAGTACAAAAAGCCTTGGCTTTGGAGCTAGACTGGCACATTCTAGCTTTATCCCTATCACCTTGTCTAATGTGCTTCCCCTCTTCAGTTTCTTCACTTGCAAAACTGGGACAATCTTCCATTCATTCCTTGTGGGCTTCATATGAGGATCAAGTAAATCAAGAGCCCACTGTTGAATCCAGACACTCACAACTGCTTTCTCCCTGCCACTGGCCCCCTGGGACTCCATCCCAAGTTGAGTTTCTTAAAAGTAATATCCACCTCCAATCAACCTCTAAGACTTGTTGCTTGAACACTATGGCAGTTTGTCCGGTCTCAGGCAGTGGCCCCAAGCTGCACAAGAGGTTAAATTTCCGGCTGTATTTCACAGGCAAGGCCCTCTGTCCTCTAGAAGATTATCCATTCACACTCCTTCACCATTATTCATCTGTTAAAAGCTGCTTGGTCATTAATACAGTGCTCTAAAATATCTCCAGCCTGTGTCTTCAGCAAAAGGGAAATCAATTGTCACAATATACAATACAGCTATTCATCCTAAGGCAGATATCTTTACCACATCCACAGCATGATCAATGGCGCCATTACCAGAGGTAACTTGAATTGCATCCAAAACACTTACATGGAACACATTCTGGTAGAAATGATCTGTCAGTGGAGACAGTGTGAAGACAAATAACCCTGTGGATGACTTGCCCAATCTGTCTTCATCTCCAGGAGAATAAGCCAATGAATATTCTTAGCAAGGATTTTCAGTGGGTGCTTCCAGGGAATGTAAAATACCCTCTTTGTTGATCAGAAGACACATTCTGCTCTTACACTAACAGCAAAACCCAAACCTTTTATTTGTCTTTCAGGAAGATAAACTTCAGGTATAAAAGAGTCCATTACCCCAGGAGGTATCCATAAACCTCCAATTCTGAAAATTGCATCTCATCTTTTCTAAAACAAATGCCTTCACTTAAGAGCAGTTACAATTTGCCAATCCTGACAGCTGCAAACTGAATTTATCTTTAATCACACATTCACTGAGTGTCTTTTGAAAGCACATCAGCCATCACTGAGTAAAGCATTATCATATGGGGGGAAAAACATTGCCAATTCATTAATAAGGAAAACAGAAATTTTTCAGATAATAAGAATTAAATGCCTCTGAAAAGAGTATCTGAATTTTAGCCTATGCTATAACTTGATTCTTATAATACTGGTTAAAAATACCAGTTATTTGAACGTATTTTGTCACCTTATGAGCAGGCTACGGTAGGTACAAAAGTACACATTAGACTTTACCTCAAGGAGAGCCACCAAATGCTGAGCATGTCCACATCTAGGTAATCTTAGGAGGGAATGGCTAAAAGTGGATGGCAATTGAGAGAAGGCAGATTAGGAAGTGATACAAAGAAAAATTTTCTAATCATTAGAATTCCTATTACTTAAGTATTCAGGGGATGGGGAGCCAAATTCACAGAGAAATATTTCCCAAATTGGACTAGTTTATTTGAAGAGCCCTTCAACGCTAAAAATCTATTATTCTTTGACACTAATGCATAAATGTTTCAGACATCGTTACTCAGTGATCCATTTTGGGTGCACAGAAAGAACAGTTGTTTTTTTCTCCAGTTAACTCACAAATTTTCTTGTTTTTCCCCATCTTATGCCAGTAAATCATCTGGTAAGTGAATGAGATAAGCACTTAAAACATTCATCCTTTATTCCTTGAAGACCTTCGAGAGAAGGTGCTGATCACCTTTCCCCAAAGCGGAGCAGAGCAACATCCAGTCCGCATAGGGGCTCTGCAGGACCCTGAGACATAATAGACCCTGCAGCAAGGGAGCTGGATCTGGCTAGACCTGCTGCCAGGGCCACTTGTGATGCATGCACCTCACTTTCCTCATCAGTGAAAGGAGATTGAAAGCAAATTGAAGATAAATATATATATATATATCTTCATATATATATATAAATTCATGTATATATGTAAATTCATATATATATATATGAATTTGCCTTTAAAATAAAATATTATATAAAGGAAGTCAACAGCCTCAGCAAATAAATTGAATGTGATTAACGTTTATGAAAAGTGTCACACATGTCCCAAAACCCAAACTTCACTTATCTCCTAATAACTCAATTTTTGAAGCCCTCTCACTAGCCCCTTGGGAAGACAGACACCTTGGCATCCAACAGCTTCCTCGTTGGTCTGCAGTTCCCTCTGTCATGGCTGCATTCAGCCCTTCCTGCTGTATTGAACCTACACAAAACTGTCAATACATCTGTTCACCTGTTTTCGCTCTCTTGCTTACTCCATCCAGAATGCCTTAAAACCCTTCTCGAACAAACAGAACTCTACAGGAGTTCAAGGGTGGAGGCAGATGTCTACTTCCTGCTTCACAAGGTCTCAACTTTGTGTTCACAGAAAGCGTTGTGTGTGCCCCTGCTGTGGTGCTCACAGTCTCGGGTGACATGACTCCTTGGCCACCTTCATGAACTTGCTCATTTCACACTGCGTTCTCCATGACCAAGTTCTCTGAAACATGAGGGACATGCAGCCAAAACACGGGCCACGCTGTGCAGCCTAAAATGTAAAATACTGCATGATGTTCTTTATATTGTAGGGGAAAAATAACATAGGTTTGTAGTGTGGAGACCTGTTACAAAAGGCAAGTTAAAAGAAACCAACAAGTTTATTCACGTTTATATTTCATACATACATGGGAGATACCCAGAGAATGAGTAGTTCTCAAAGAGGTGGCTTTGAATTCTAGCTGATAACAGGGAACAGTGAATTTTTAGAGAAGAAAGGAGACAAAAGCAAAAGACTTTGATTATCTAAGGGGTCCAGTGGGGGAGGGCAAATAACTGGCAGCTAGAGACTAGTTTGTGATGCTTGTTAGTGTGGGCTCCTCTGGTACCATCTCAGGTCCAGGAGGGTCTCTGTTCTCCCTAGTAGAAGGGGGCAGGTAGGGTACCTTTAGTCTTTGTAACACCATGTCCATATAAATAGAGGGAGGGCAGAGGCCTTTCCTGCATCTGCTGCTTCTTAATCATCATCAGCTCAACAGTCCTCCCTATTTGGGGAGGTGTATTTTGGTCTCTCACATATTTCTGTGGTTTTAATCCTTTCTAAATAAAGTGAGATTAGAAACACCAAGCTTCCTGTCATTACTTTGAGAGAGATTGACCCTCACAATCTCCCTGAAGCTCTTGAAGAGATTGATGATGATTTTTTACCTCTTGTAAATATTAGGTAGGTGCCATTGCTTTTAACATCTCAGGAACGCTCTACTCCACAGCTACTCTGTAGCTCTGAGCCCATCTGGAGTGCTGGAAACATCTCACAGGCAACCGCTCCACACTCCAGGCACCATGAACGATGATTACATTGGCAGCCCGCAGTCATTATTGAAAATACAGCATCAGAATAATGAAGATGCTAAGACTCTCCCCTCTGGCTTCCATGAGTAATGAAAGCCTGAAGGAAGGGCTCATTCATTAAGATTTTATAAGCAGAGGAGAATAAATGGATATTTGTTTTAAAGAAATTCATTCCTGTCCAATATTCTAATTTTGAGGAACTTTGTAGGGAATACAAATTTATTTTTAAAAAGGATTAAAATGAAGTTCAGTTACTGCAAGTGAGTCTTTGAACTAAATACTCTTGAAATGTTTCATTAGTAACATTTTGTTCAAAAATTCTAATCGAACTGACAAGAATTTGACTTTTGTTTCACTGTCTAAAGAATGTAAATATGGTGGTTGCACATACCAGGAATGCAGAGAGTAAAGTGTACCTCACTTATATTGACTCTTCCCCATCATTTATCCTTGCAGTGCCTTGCGATCCCTAATTAAACACAAAAATCTACCACCTGAAACTTATCAAAAAGATGAACACTGACAGTCATCCCCCATAGGTGCAGCCCAAGTACAGGCTGAGGAAGGCTGGCAGGAGGAGAGTTCTGTGCAGTGATGAGCGTGGTCAGGTAAGAGCTGTCCTTCAGCCTGCACCACCTATGGAACCACAGCCTGGAGATGAGCTGCCCAGCCCTCCCCACCCAGGATGCTGAATGAAGGGCTTGTTTTCGTGTTAGCCAATATTATCACAACGAAAGTAACTCACTCTATGAACTTTTCCATTTTGCAACTAGTCCTTTCACTAGCAATGAGGAAGGAAGCAGGGAGGGAAAGAGGACTTTAGCCAATTTTTAATATTGATTTTTGCTTTTGCAAGGGTATCGATGAGTGTTTAATTTGCAGTTTGCCCACTCATTGTTGGAGGCTGCAGTGAGCTCACTGGCAAGATACAAACAGACTGGAAAACATAAATTTGCGGAAGAAACATCAGCTTCTAGTTCAAAAGTAAATAGTTACAGTAATAAGAGGATCTCAAGACAATGATGTAACACACTTGGCAGTGGAAGGAATATTTACTTGTCACTCTCTGAACCATGAATGCTCATTGACAGCAGATGAGAATTTTACCCTAGATTAACATCACTCATTTTCAACTGCAATTTTCTAATAGCTGTGCAAAAAGTAAAACAAATCCTGTTACTATGTTGACTCCAATAGCAGAAAAAAAAAGCAGCAAAACATTAAATAATGTCAGTTTTATATCAGTGTCTTACATACTTCAAGTAGAAAAACAATTCCATAATTTTCAAAGTTAGTAATTAAAAACAAATCTATTCTTGGATTAAAAAAAAAGCTTTTGGAAGTTCATTCCATAAGTTAAACATCTAATACTATTGCAAATTGTATTTTAAATTCATTTAAAGAATTCAGTGTTAAAAGTACAATTTTTTTTGACTAATACTTTGGATAAATTTTGGCAGGAGCAGAGTGTCATGATAAAAACCGTCATTTAACTTAAGAAACCAACAGAGTTAAAATGCACTTGAATTTGATTGTATTGCACATATTCATAATTGCATCTAAACAAGCTGTGACATTCTAAAAATAAATATAGAAGCGATAGTTGTCAAAATTTAAAAATATTCTCAAAAACCCATCTTTTTACGAATATAAAAAAATTCTCAGCATGGCAGTAGTGCTTTCTCTTTCATCAGTTGGAATTTCTTTAGAAATAGTTGAACTTTGGAAGACCTACTTTAAAGTCAATCTAAATGCCTAACAAAGTTTTTGACATTTAAAAAATTGAATTCTCTTTATTTTGGCTGCATATTTCTTTCCAACTAGAAATCTTTCATTACAGTATTTAACTAATTAATTAATTTTAAAAAAAAACTCTAGCTTTTGAAGTTTTAGAAAGTTGCCATTGTTAACGCAGTTATGCCCTGTCATGTATAAATTGTGTAGTGTTTTTAGTTTCTTCTTTTATAAATCATGCTTACTGAGGTATACCTCACATATAATTAAAAACCTGCCTTTTAAAGGTGCAGTTTATTTCTCACCTTTCTCTCCAGCCCTAATCCTAAGCAGCTGGTGCTCTGCTTCATCTTACTGTGGGGTTTTGTGGGATTTTGTTTTTTGTTTTTTGTTTGAGATGGAGTCTCACTCTATTGCTCAGGCTGGAGTGCAGGGGCAGGATTTCAGCTCACTGCAACTTCTGCCTCCAGGATTCAAGCGATTTGATTCTCCTGCCTCAGCCTCCTGAGTAGCTGGGATTATGGGCACCTGCCACCACACCCAGCTAGTTTTTGTATTTTTAGTAGAGACAGGATTTCACCATGTTGGCCAGGCTGGTCTCGAACTCCTGACTTCAAGTGATCTGCCTGCCTTGTCCTCCCAAAGTGCTCGGATTATCACTGTGGTTATTTTTTAACCAGTGCTTCACAGAATTTCAGATGAGAGTCATGGAGTATGAGTCTCTGTGTCTGGCTTCTTCCACTTGGTGATGTTTTTGAGGCTCACCTGTGTTGTTGCTTGTATCAGTCCCTTCCTTTTTACTGTTGAGCAGTGCTCGCTTGTGTAGACACAGCACACTTCATTCATTTACTACTTGGTGGAGACTTGAGGTTTTAAGCTTCTGATTAGTATGAATAATGCTCCTGTGAGCTTTCGTGGATAAGCCCTTGTGTAGAAATATGTTTATATTTGTCTTGGGTAACTTCCCGGGAATGGAACTGTGGGAGCGAGTGGATATGTTTTACTTTGTAAGAAACTGTCAGTTTTCCAAAGTGGCTGTTCTATTGAGCATTCCCTTCAGGACGGCATGAGTGCTCCAGTTTGTTTTATAATTACACGATAATAGTTACGAGTATGGGTTCTCTAACTGGCAGGATATCATACAAGGATGCTTGGACAGATGAAAGAACTCTTGGTTACAGCTTTGAATGAGAAGAGGCTGCCACTTGGGCTACACAGTGAGCTGCATCCAGGGACAGGGTAACAGCAAGATGGAACTATACAACCGCGAAATGTACTCCCCATACGGAAGGAAAAAAGACTAAAGAGACTGACTCTAAGAGAGTCTAGAATGTTGGACTCTGCAGAGAAAGGCTTCAAAGTAGCTATTAGGGTATGTTTAAAGATTTAAAGGAAAATGTAGTCTTCTGTATGGCAAGTAGGGTGGGGTGAGCTTGGTGGAGCCAACTGGGATCCCTGGACATTGGGCATTTTGAATAATTCCAAATAAGAAGGTCCATTCCTGGGCCCTAAGTATCCTGGGGTCCCTGGCGGTTGGGTGTGTGTTTATTATAATTCAGCAGTGTTAGTGCCTGGTAAGGGAAGTAGTGGTGGCGGGCGCTTAGTAAACTGCCTGTGTAGAGGAATTGAAAGTTTTCAGCCATGACATCAAATCTAGGTCAAAACAGCACTTGTGAAATATTATATTACACTGGTATTCCACATCGTTGCCAACACTTGGTACTGACAGAGATTAATTTCAGAAGGTCTAGGAGGTCTAGTGCACCTTAATATGCATTTCCGTAACTACCAGTGATATGAGCATCTTTTCATGTTGTTTATAGCCACTTTTATATCCTATTTTGTGAAGTGCCTGTTCAAATCTTTGGCTCATTCTTTATTGTTATTCTTTTTATTGTTATTGTTATTCTGTCATATTTCTTGTTATTGACTTGAAAAAGTTAATACAAATCCTTCATCTAGTATATGTGTATATGGTATTTTCCCTCAGTCTGTGGCTTGCCTTTTCATTTTTAACGGTATCTTTTAAAGAGCAGAAGTTTTTAATTTTGATAAAGTTCGGTTTCTCAATTTTTCTTTCATGGCTTACTTTTTGGTCCTATGAAATATTTGCCTAATCCAAGGTCATAAGTTTCTTTTACATTGTCTTCTAAAAGTTTGTAATTTTAGCTCTCAGATTTATTGTCTGGGTACATGGAGGGAGATAAGAGTTGATGTTTGCTTTTGCCCATGTTGATATCTAGTTGTTCCAGTACCATTTTTTGAAGAGATTCGCTTTTTCCTATTGGATTATCTTGACATTTTTGGGTCAAAAATCAGTTCACCATATGTGGGGACCTTTTTCCAAACCATTTGTTCTTTTCCATTGACCTATATGTTAATCCTTATGCCAATGTCAGACTCTTCTCTAGAATTATTGAAAAACTTGAAATTAAGTACTATAAGATGTCCAACTTTATTTTTTAAAATTCCATTAGCCTTTGCATTGTCATCAAATTTTAAATTTAGCTTGTCAGGTTCTACAAAAACCCTGTTTTGATTTTAGTTGAGTTTGCATTTAATTTACAGATTAATTTTGGAAAAACAGACATCTTAACCAGATTGAGTTTTTCAGTCTACGAACATGGCATATCTCTTCATTTATTTAGATATTTTGCAATTTCTTTCAGTAATATTTATGGTTTTTATTATACAAGTTTTGCATATCTTTTGTTAATTTATTCTTAATATTATGCTTTTCCTAATATTGAATGGAAATGTTTACATTTAATTTCAATTTCCAGTTGTTTACTCCTTCAGTATAGAAATATATTCGATTTTTATTAATCTTGTATTTCCTACCTTACAAAATTCTCCAAATTTGTGAAATTTTCATTCATTATTTATTGAGTTATTTTTCTGTTTCTTGTTCTCTTTCCTACCCTTCCTAAACCCAAATTATACATATGAAAACTTCTTATTTCACCCCCCAGGTCTTCAAGGATTTATTTTCCCTGTATCTTTTTTTCTTTCTGTTCTTTACATTGGATAATTTATATTAGTTTATCTTCAAGTTGATTGATTGTCTTCTGCCCTCTAAAATCATCTGTTGAGTTAATTTAGTGAATTTTTCATTACAGTTATTGTACTTTTCAATTCTAGAAATTCCATAGAATTATTTTTATAGTTTTCATTTCTTCATGTTATCTATATGTTCACTCATTAAGACCCATTCAGATCACATTTTCCTTGAAATTTTTAAACATCCCTTAATAGCTACTTTGAAGTCTTTGTCTACAGAGTACAACATATAGGCTCTCTTGGAGTCCATTTCTTTAGTTTTTTTCTCCTTCAGTATGGGGCATACATTTTGTTGTTACATTGCAGCAACTCTGCATTCTGTTGTTTCTTCTGAGGATTGATGGTTTTCTGTTCCTGCCTGGAACCACAGTGTGAATATAGATCTCCTCTATTCTTTGCCTAGTTCTTTTCGGTTACAGCTGCTTCTAAATTGGTCTGGACCTCTTCAGAATTCACTGTGCCTGTGGAGGTTAGTGGTCAAGCAAAGTACTTGTGCAGTTTATGCTGGCATTTTGGGCCTAGCCATTTTCTGTTTCCTTGCTTCCATGTGCTCCTCCTCACTTTCCAGCTGCTCTGCTAATCCCAGCTGTAAGACTTTGCTTTCTATTATCTGAACTGCAGGTGAGTTGAGAAAGTCATACAATCAAAACAGCAACAAGAAACTGATGTTTCTTAATGCACTTTTGTCCTTTAATGATAGACTCCTCTTACATTTACACCTACTTTCTGGCTACCTCCTCAAACTCCTCACTGTACATGCTTATTCATCAGTTGGCCAGAGTTACAGGCAGTTTGTGCTGATTTGGAGTCTTACCCTTTCTTTGGCTTTCTTACTTCAGTGATCCCTACCACCCCCATATTTCCAACTGTTCTGCCAAATCTGACTCTGTCCTTGAGGCAGTAAGACTGTGATTTCCTGTGACTTGAGTAGAAAGGAGAGTTGACAAAAACCCACCACAGGCAAAAAAGCTACAAACTCATGATTCTTACCCTTTGTTGTAAGCATCTGTTTAGAGTAAACTCTCCTAGGTTTTCTGCCTGCTTTTGGTGGCTTTCTGATACCTCCCAATAATTATTCCTTCTGTCTGGTTTTCATCATTGCTGTCTGGGGAACAGTTTTTCAGTGACACCATCACCATTACCAGAAGTCTTCCACTTTTAGTCTGCAAGAAAATGAAGATATGAGAAATCTTTAACAAGTTAGTTATTTTCACATATAAAATTTTGTATCCAAAAAAGAATAATCTCCTTTAAAACATCTTAGAACATTTTTAAAAAAAATGATCATGCATTAGGTCCCCCCCAAAATATTAGTGGACTGAAAAAGGTGAGACTCGCAGACAGTCATTCAATAATTTTCAGTCAAGAACCTGTTATATACAAGTGTGGTTCTAACTATAGCATTGCAGGTGAACAAGCCAGAGTCTTTAGAAGTGCACAAATGTATGTCCTATAAAATTTCAATTGAAAAAAATATTGTCCTAATCATTTTTTGCTTAAAGAAGAAATCATACTAAAATTATGTGCTGTTTAGAAACAAAATAAATACTACATGTCAAAACCAGTGATTTTTTAAATATTAATGTCTTGTATACTACAAATCTGCTAGGAAATTTTTGGTGGTTTCATTTAAAAAGTTTTTAATAGATTTCTTATTTGTTTAACTAATGTTTCAAATGTTTGAAAATATTATCACAAAAGATAACTTAAAGTCATTTAACAGACTCTGGCCCCTGATGGGTGGACTATATAAATATTCTTTTTTTTTTTCTAGCAAGTACTATGTATTATTTATGCCTTATGATAAATTTACAATTATATGAATTTGGTGTATTTTCTTAGGCAAAATTTTTATCTTTAGTATGTTCAGTATTCCAAGTCAGGAAAAAATAGTTTATTCACAATTGTTTTATTAATTGCTTATATCCACTTATACGTAAGAATACACATTTCATTTTTCATAATATTCCCAAGTTTTGACATATGCTTATTATAATTTGAAGTTTTAAAATTATTTATTGCTTTGTATGATTTTATATATTGTTAATACAGTTAGTTATGTCATATTGCAGTTGTGTTTATGAATAGGACTCACATATTTGTATGTTTACATTTTAAGTACTTTTCTGTATTCTTGAGTTTTTATTGTCAATTCTGACATTTTTATACTCATGCAAGTAGAGTGAAGCTTTGCCCATTTTTTAGTATTTATATAATGCATTTTGACTTTAAGTGTTATTGTATAGTTAGCAAAGTTGTTTGACATGCTTTAAATTTTTTTAAATTCATATTAATTCCAGAAAGTGCCTTCTTTTTTATAGAAAAGTCCAGCCCATTTTAGCATTTTATTAGTACAGGATCCCGTTCTCCAATATATTCAATATCATAGCTAGCCTTTGTTGTGTCTTTTTATTTCTATGTTGTATAAAACAATAGCTTTTTATTTTTCTTAGTATTGTATGGGAGGTAATTACATGTTATTAAATTCATTTTCTAGAATTTATTATGCTGAAAATAAGTTGCTTTCATTATTTTCTACCATTCTTACCATTATATTGTATTAATAATAATCACCATTTAAAAGGTCCACCATGTACAAGAGCAATTCTAAGCCTCCTCTTAATAATGGCCTGTTTATTTCATGTCTCACCTCTTTTCTGGGGGACTTCTCTAAATTGGGCATTGGTATAGCCTTCTCTGGAAACCCCATTACATCTTACCATTTAGTTTTTTACTGTAAAATGCAATACTTACTGTTCTTTGTTTTTTCAGAATGCATTTTGCTTTCTTATATATTCTGATCAAGTCTTTTATTGAGACATGGTTTACATACAATAAAATGCACAAATTTTGATCATTCAGTTAAGTATTCATAGTTACATACTTCCACCAGCCATCATCCCAGAATGTGCCCTCATGCACATTGCCACGTAATTCCCACCCCACCCTTCGTGCCAGAAATACCTACTTCCAGTTTCTGTCTCTATAGATTATTTCCGCTTGTTCTGAGACATCATATAAGTAGAATCTTACATGAGATGTTTTATATCTGGCTTCTTTCACTCAGCATATTTTTGAATTTCATCCGTGCTGTGCGTATTTGTATTTTGGTTCCTTTTTTGGCTGAGTAGTATTCCATAGTACAAATAAACCACAATTTGTAAGTGCCTTCTCTTGCTGATGGATGTTTGGTTCCTTTTCAGTTTGGAACTATAATTAATAAAGTGCTATGAATATTTTGCACCAGGATTTTTGTGGACATATAGTTCTATGGCTTGCAAGTAAATACTAAGGAGTGGGTCATGGGGTAGGTCTATGTGAAAAGTTACAATAAATTACTAATTTTCAAAGGATTTGTACTATTTTACACTCCTACCAGCAATATGTGAATGTTCTAGTTGCTAAACATCCTCACCAACACTCAGTATTGTTAGTCTTTCTAAACTTGTCCATTCTAGTGGGGTGTGGTGGTAGCCTGTGTGTGTTGAGCTGGGTCTGGGCTGTGCTGCTGTGTAGTTGGATTTAGTTCTATATTAACCATGTCTTTTATTTTTTGTATTCTGATACTTTGACATCTGGGGTCTCACTGCTGCTAGACAGATGGCTTCTCCCAGGGTTCATCAGTTCTGAGAGATAGTAAGCAACTTGCCAGAGAGCAGGCTTTTCAAATATAAACAACCAATCCAGAGCTCACTCCCCCAACCACCTCCTGCAGCAGGCTCTTACACTCTGGGCCGCTGTACCCTGCCCTAATACTCACTCAGGGCCAGGTCCCAGGGATAGCCCGGGTACCCCACAGCCCACTGAAATGATTCAGACTAGTCAATGCTAGGCCTGTTTGCCCTGCTCTACCAATTCCTTCCCATAGAACCCACACCAAGGCTGTTGCCCACAGCTCCTCTCTCTCTCTCTCTGCCTCATGGCTAACCCTGCCACTTCCCAGTGGTCCCCTGAGGGTGGTGTCCCTCTTCTATTGGAACCTATGAGTAATGAACTATCTTGCAAAGAGAGTTGTCTCCTGATCTGTTGTCCTTACTGTACCTCAACTTTCTGTTAATACACTATATTTTAAAACAATTATTCACTGGCTTAAAATATTTGCAAGGCTGTATCAGGATTTCTCTTTAGCCGTGCTTAGAATCTGAACACCCATGTGACTTGAGATTTTTTTAGAAAATAATATCCCACCCACCAGCTTTCTGAACTCTTAGAGTCTCTCCCCATTTATAGCTTGCCAGAGTTTGGGGTCTCTAGGGAGTTCCTTGTTTTCCAGCTTTGCTCCTGGGTCCTACTTCTTCAGTGGCCTGTCTCTCCTCTGTGTCCCATGGAGGCATCCATAGTACCCCAGTTAAGGTTCTGGCAGTCTGGCAGGGCATCTCGGCATTCATGCCCTTCCCCTAACATCCCTGTTCACTTGTTGAAGCTCATGGGAAAGGGCCAGTGTTTGGTTGCAGACTCATTCCATGGCTGGTGCTCTTCTGGGGTCTAACGCATCACGCCAGGCTACACACGCCCTTTGAAGTTTGTGATCCCATTGTTTCCTTTCTCCTTAGCCCTGCCTAAACAGCCTTCTTCCTCTGCCTTCACATTGCCAGTGAGGAGGGCAAGCTGTAGGTGCCAGAAGGCTTATCCCTTTCTGCGTTTAGTCCACCTGGATCTCTTTGCATCTTTAGCTCTCTAATGAATAGATACACTAAACAAAAAACAATTACAAGAACCTGTGGTTTCACAGTTTATCCAGCTCTTTCTGTTAGGATGAGAATGGCCATCTCTGGAGACTCTTTATTTGCTACCTGGAAGCAGAACTTCATGTTGATTGATTTGTGTGCCATTAACTATCTTTTGGGTTATTGTCATTTTTTCAATCTGTTCTCAGATCTCTATTGCTGCTTAGGAAGATTTTTTACAGCCATGGACTGTGTTTACATATTTTCTTTTTTCATGTCCTCCAACTACTCTGTATTTTTCTGCCTTCAAAAGAAAAGTCAACATCACTGAATGTAGTACTTGTACTGGAAACTTGCTTTTGACTGTTCAGCTCTTCCCTGTGGTTCTCTTCCTTTTCAAAGTCTCCAGGAAGAAATATTAGGCATTGTCCTTTTTGTCCTTGGCAAGTTGTAGAATCTTTTATTAATCTTTAAATTTTGAAAAAAAAACAAAAAACAAAAAACAAAAACTTTAACAAGTAGGAGTCCTGGAACAGAAGTTGTTTCCTTAATAATTTGAGCTTCACTGTGGGGTGATGGGGGCTCTGTGTTGTCAGAAGTCTCTGGTTTCTCTGGTATCTAGACTTCATCACATGTTGTATTACTGGGATTTGACTTCAAAATTTGTTAATTCACCTTGTATTATTATTGTTATTCCTGTCCACTGTCCAATGGTAATTTTCTTGGGCTAGCTTTATTTAACATTGCTCTTCCAGTATTTCTTGCTATTCAGTTGTTCGTAACTTCTGGAAAGTTTGTTAATTACCCAGCACGCGCCCCCCCCCCCCGCCCCCACCGCCAAGCCTGACTGTTTTAGCAAGCCCAATACAGTGCCACGTGCTTGTCTGCATCTAAGGTGGTAATCATTCTTCTTTGGCTTTGGCTGAAGAGGTGACCAAACACCTCCAGAAACTCCCTGTGGCTCCTGAGTTGAGGGTGCCCATCTCTAGCTGCTGGCTCTTCTCCTAAGAGCTCATGGTGGTGATGATTTTCTTTTGTAAATTTCTCATTGCTTTTTGAAGTCATTCTCATTTATTTTGATGTGGATTTTATTTTTTGAAATGTTAAACTCTGTGCTTTAGACTGTCAGTAATTTGAATTTTTTATTTTTTCACCAGCAATTGTAAAAAGGACTATTCCACACTCTCTGAACACCAGAATTCAGGAATGCTATAACAAATGTATTTATTAGCACACTTATTTAACCAGGAAATAATTTTTTAACCTGGAGAAGATGCAGGTACTTCAGGGGAGAAATGTTATGATACTTGAGTGCTTATTTTATGGAAAAGGAATTCGATTTCTTCTGCATAGTTTGATAGGGTGCACATGGGTAGAATATACAGGTGGCAGTTTTTCGCTCAGTGTAAAGAGACACTCCTCATACTGAGGGCTACCCCCAGTGAAACAGACACTAAGGAAGCAACAATTTCCAGCTACTGGAGGTGGGAGGGCAAAGGCTCGTTGGCCATGCTTTAGCTACAGTGAGAAGAGTTCCTGACTCTGGCAATGATAAGAAGCATTCAGTTCTGTCAACAAGGTGATCAATTGCAAAATAAAAACATAAATCTGAACTTAGCAAGAAGAGACATTTGTTCAAAAGGATTTTTGTGATAATAAAAGATGATTGCAAATGGAAGAACAGAAGATCTTTAAGCAACTCCAGAACTTAGGCAAAAAGAGTTTCTTTCCTTCATTTCATTGAGCAGTGGTTTGTAGTTCTCCTTCACATCCCTTGTAATTTGGATTCCTAGGTATTTTATTCTTTTTGAAGCAATTGTGAATGGGAGTTCACTCATGATTTGGCTCTCTGTTTGTCTGTTACTGGTGTGTAAGAATGCTTGTGATTTTTGCACATTGATTTTCTATACTGAGACTTTGCTGAAGTTGCTTATCAGCTTAAGGAGATTTTGGGCTGAGATGATGGGGTTTTCTAAATATACAATCATATCATCTGCAAACAGGGACAATTTAACTTCCTCTTTTCCCAGTTGAATACCCTTTATTTCTTTCTCCTGCCTGATTGTCTGGCCAGAACTTCCAACACTATGTTGAATAGGAGTGGTGAGAGAGGGCATCCTTGTCTTGTGCCAGTTTTCAAAGGGAATGCTTCCAGTTTTTGCCCATTCAGTATGATATTGGCTGTGGGTTTGTCATAAACAGCTGTTATTATTTTGAGATATGTTCCATCAATACCGAATTTATTGAGAGTTTTTAGCATGAAGGCTATTGAATTTTGTCAAAGGCCTTTTCTGCATCTATTGAGATAATCATGTGGTTTTTGTCTTTGGTTCTATTTATATGCTGGATTACGTTTATTGATTTGCATATGTTGAACCAGCCTTGCATGCCAGGGATGAAGCCCACTTGATCATGGTGGATAAGCTTTTTGATGTGCTGCTGGATTCGGTTTGCCAGTATTTTACTGAGGATTTTTGCATCAATGTTCATCAGGGATATTGGTCTAAAATTATCTTTTTTTGTTGTGTCTCTGCCAGGCTTTGGTATCAGGATGATGTTGGCCTCACAAAATGAGTCAGGGAGGATTCCCTTTTTTTCTATTGATTGGAATAGTTTCAGAAGGAATGGTACCAGATCCTCCTTATACCTCTGGTAGAATTCGACTGTGAATCCATCTGGTCCTGGACTTTTTTTGGTTGGTAGGCTATTATTGCCTCATTTCAGAGCCTATTATTGGTCTATTCAGGGATTCAACTTCTTCCTGGTTTAGTCTTGGGAGGGTGTATGTGTCCAGGAATTTATTCATTTCTTCTAGATTTTCTAGTTTATTTGCATAGAGGTGTTTATAGTATTCTCTGATGGTAGTTTGCATTTCTGTGGGATCGGTGGAGAGGACACAAACAAATGGATGAACATTACATGCTCATGGAAAGGAAGAATCAATACTGTGAAAATGGCCACACTGCCCAAGGTAATTTGTGGATTCAATGCCATCCCCATCAAGCTACCAATGACTTTCTTCACAGAATTGGAAAAAATTACTTTAATGTTCATATGGAACCAAAAAAGAGCCTGCATTGCCAAGACAATTCTAAGCCAACAGAACAAAGCTGGAGGCATCACGCTACCTGACTTCAAACAATACTACAAGGTTACAGTAATCAAAACAGCATGGTACTGGTACCAAAACAGAGATATAGACTAATGGAACAAAACAGAGCCCTCAGAAATAATACCACACATCTACAACCATCTGATATTTGACAAACCTGACAAAAACAAGAAATGGGGAAAGGATTCCCTATTTAATAAATGGTGCTGGGTAAACTGGCTAGCCATATGCAGAAAGCTGAAACTGGATCCTTTCCTTACACCTTATACAAAAATTAATTCAAGATGGATTAGAGACTTAAATGTTAGACCTAAAACCATAAAAACCCTAGAAGAAAACCTAGGCAATACCATTCAAGACATAGGCATGGGCAAAGACTTCATGTCTAAAACACCAAAAGCAATGGCAACAAAAGCCAAAATTGACAAATGGGATCTAATTAAACTAAACAGCTTCTGCACAGCAAAGGAAACTACCATCAGAGTGAACAGGCAGCCTACAGAATGGGAGAAAATTTTTGCAATCTACTCATCTGACAAAGGGCTAATATCCAGAATCTACAAAGAACTCAAACAAATTTACAAGAAAAAAACAAACAACCCCATCAAAAAGTGGGCAAAGGATATGAACAGACACTTTTCAAAAGAAGACATTTATGCAGCCAACAGACACATGAAAAAATGCTTATCATCACTCACACCAGTTAGAATGGCAATAATTAAAAAGTCAGGAAACAACAGGTGCTGGAGAGGATGTGGAGAAATAGGAACACTTTAACACTGTCGGTGGGACTGTAAACTAGTTCAACCATTGTGGAAGAAGGTGTGGCGATTCCTCAAGGATCTAGAACTAGAAATACCATTTGACCCAGCTATCCCATTACTGGGTATATACCCAAAGGATTATAAATCATGCTGCTATAAAGACACATGCACACATATGTTTATTGTGGCATTATTCACAATAGCAAAGGATTGGAACCAAACCAAATGTCCATCAGTGATATACTGGATTAAGAAAATATTGCACATATACACCATGGAATAGTATGCAGCCATAAAAAAGATGGGTTCGTGTCCTTTGTAGGGACATGGATGAAGCTGGAAACCATCATTCAGAGCAAACTATCACAAGGACAGAAAACCAAACACCGCATGTTCTCACGCATAGGTGGGAATTGAACAATAAGAACACTTGGACACAGGAAGGGGAACATCATACACGAGGGCCTGTCGTGGGGTGGGGAGAGGGGGTAGGAATAGCGTTAGGAGATATACCTAATGTAAATGACGAGTTGATGGGTGCAGCACACCAACATGGCACATGTATACATATGTAACAAACTTGCACGTTGTGCACATGTACCCTAGAACTTAAAGTATAATTAAAAATGAAAAAGAGTTTCTTTTCTTTCATAGACACGAGTCAACAAGGCTAGAAAGAACCAGGCATGGGGAATTGGGATGAAAGAGTAGCATCATCAGATAGTAGACAGATAATATTTTCCCTGAGGCCAGCCTGTTCTCAGGAGGGGTATCGGCTGCTCAGGCTGAGGGGGCCCTGGAGGAAGGCTAACAAGCATTTTGTTTGGTTGATCGGTGGGGACAAAGCAGTTCAGCTAATTATTTATGAGGCAGAAAAATGGGAATTTGCAGAGTCTTTGTCTTTTTCACAGGGAACAAGGGGGCATCACACATCTAAGTCATATGGGAGGGGCGAGTCTTTGCAGTAAGCTGTTTTCGGGGACACAAAAGGGTGGGATATTCCTTTACCTCATCAAAAGACAAAATTATAAGAAATTTTGTTTAAAGATCTAATTGGCTTTTATTTGCTATTCTAGGATTGAGCATCACCTTGTTCTATTTTCTGAAAAGAGAATTTTCTGAGAAATAAAACCTCATTCTATTTTCTGAGAAATAGAGAATTATATTCTCTATTTTCTGAGAAATAGAGAATTATATTCTCTATTTTCTGAGAAATAGAATGAGGTTCCTATCAACTGATCAGAGGAGGTTGACTTTACAGGCAGAAAAGACTCAAGGAAGCAGAAACAAGGAACAAAAAGTGTATTGGTCATTTGAAAGTTTCTTTCCTTACAGGGTTAAAACAGAGGGAACTTCCTTATTGTGCTGAACCAGGTTAACTGAAATCTCCTGTTTTTCAGGAAAACCAACCCATTTCAAACTTCTGTTTGGTTCCATGGCACTTACCACAGGTCTGTCCATTCTGGTTTGATCTGGTCTGCTGGGGCCTAGTGCAGGAGGCTGGTCTAAGCCAACAGCCTCTCATCAACTGTGTTTAACAACATTCAGGTAAAATTCTACATTGCCAAGACTTTGTCAAGCTATATTCACTTCGTGGCAATGAGCTGTGTCCAGTTGTCATTTAGCTTTCTTTGGTCATTTGCCAGGTACCTCCAGGCCCTTCACTAGGCTCTAAGGTTAAAAGTCTGGATCAAAAATCGACACTGCTTCAAGGAGATCCCAGTCTAAGAGTCTTCTCTGGAGAAGTACACTTCCAGAATTGTAGCTACAGGCTCTGTACCTCCTGAGTTGGAAATGTGAAAAGTCCAGAAGTCAAAATGACCAGAGTAAGGGCTAAAGATCAAAGGATACTATGAAGGTTAGGCTAATAAGACTTGCTGATGCATTGCATTTGGGCATGAGAGAAAGGAAGGTTTCCAGGTTAACTGCAAGGAGTTTAGTGTGAGCAACTAAATGAATGAGATTGATATTTATTGATACAGAGAAGAATGTGGGCTTAACAGGAGGTAGTGGAGGGAGATGCAGAATTCAGTTTTGTCTGTGTTACATTTGATAAGCCTATTAGAAGTCTGAGTAACTTCTTCAAGTAGAGATTTGGAGTTTGGAATTCAGAGATGGGATCCCGGCCAGAAAGATGAATGTGGAGGTGATACTGAACCAGCATGTTCCACCCCTTGCACAATAAGCCAGTCACTGAAATGACAAGTTTCGCAGTAGAGAAAAGATTTTATTCACAAAGCAGCCAAACAAGGAAGTGGGAGAATACCTCTCAAATCCACCTCCCTGAAGATGGGGTCTTAGGGATATTTACGAGATAGAGGAGCAAGGTGGTCCAAGGCATTAGGAAAGGTGATTGGGGGTGAGGAAAAATGAGGTAATCAGTGGTCCATGTAAATGCAGTCAAGCTTCATGGCTCTTTATGGGACACGTCTTCACAAAATGGCATCATTAACATGATCTGAGAGTGATGTTTTCATCCCTCTAATGTTAGAAGATCACTTATTGAACATTGCTGCAGGGAATCAACCCTGTCCAGTTGGAGGCTCAGATGGCTTGAGCTGGACAAAGGTTGACCCCAAGTTCCTGAAAAACAATGTAAGCAACTTACCATCGTAACTTACAGATTCTATCTATAAGTTAGGCAGTGGGAATTTAGTTATATATTGTTTAGCTCATGACTTTTAACTATATAGGTTTTAAGATCAACTAGAAAAATGGAGCTAAAAGCAACCAAAACAGATAAAGTTTTGCAGGATCACTAGCTTAGCTGTCGATTTCAGAGGTGGCTTGTGGATCTTCACATTCAGATGCCATAAAGTTGATCTTGTACCATGGGAAGTGTATTGGCTGAGCAAAACCAGCAGTGATAATGATTCTACTGGTTTCTAGGCTGATGGGTGGACTTGGGAGTAAAGGAGGCCTCTGTTTTCCACCACAGTCCTCTCTGATCTGTGCACAGGGTTGTTCTGGTTAGCTGAATATCACCGTGTGGGTTATGTGGGCCTTGGGGCAAACTTCAAGGTTGACCTGATACAGTTCATTGGCATGTTCTCCTGTCCTCTATTCATTATCCCCAGTGGCTAATTCATTTCCAGGGGACTCTGTGGGAATCAAATAGTTCAATTATATGGAAAATGAATCTAGGCAGAGAGCTTTCATCATACATTAGGAAGCCCATGCTGGAAACAAGATATAAAACTATTAAAGGAGGACTCCAATTATGTAAATACATATTCATGCCACAAGTGAATGAGCAAGTGGGGATTATTCCACAGATCTGTTAGTCCTACTGAGTGTCAGTCTCTATTATATGCCGAATTATCAGTAGAAAATAGGGTTTATGGTCACGTGGCAGATGGAGCTGAGGTTCATGAATCCTTCCTACTGTAAACACAAAATGCTGAGTAAATGCTGGATATATTTGCCTTTAAAATATCTAGCTTAGTTTGGAAAAAATAAAATTCCCCAGGTGCTGGAAATCAAGTAAGAAGTAAATCCCAGAGTAATATCAGACAGGCAGTGCCATGTGATTCTGGGAGTTTGGGACTGGCTGGAGGCCCCAAGGATTGGAGTCATGATCTCACATGGGGACAGGACATTTGGCTGTAAATGCTTGTGAGTCAGAAGACCTGGAGCACACCCTGTGCATACAGTTGTTAATCTAAACTGTGTGTGGTGGTGGTGGCCAGGATGGGGGAGATACTGTCAACCTAAAGATAGAAGCTGAAGAAAAATTAATATAGAGAGTGTATTTGGGTCAAGGTTGAACACAGCAGCCTAGGACATAATTCCAAGCTGCCTTGGGGAGTGCTCCTTTGTTACAAACAGGTTCTTAAAGGCAAAGGAGACAAAGAGGGCCCTGATACAAAGTTGTTTGCCTAGAATTCTCATTGGTTTACAGTGGTAACATTTGTCAGTGATTGGCTATATATTGTTGAACAATAGGGTAGGGAACATAGTGTCCAGCGTATGGCATTTTATGGCTACTGGACATCAGTTAGTCCAGAACCCACCTAGCAAGTGGCTTCAAGCAGTAATTATTTAGTTCAAGGAGGAATGAGAGGTGACTGATGCAATTAGGCCTGATAATTAAAGGGGGCTCACATTCCTCAGATGAAGTTTCTTTTCTTTCTCAATATTTAAGCTAGTGACACGTGTGGGCGTGGGTGCAAATTTTCTTACATGCATGGTGGGGGCCGGGAGGACCGGGATCAGAAATTTTTAAAGAGAAACAGGACTGAACACTTGTTAAAGAGGGCAAGACGGATTGTATTCAGACAGCTGCAGTAAGGGAGACAATCCAGTATACACTGAGCTCAACTTCAACTAAGACCAAGGTGGCTGAGGTTTTTAAAAGGAGGACAGAGAGGGAACAAAAAGCAAGAACAAAAAAGAAACTTGGCGCCTATGAGGAAATGGAAAATTACAGTAGGGGCTAAGTGGAGAATTACTGAAAAAGTGGTGTGGCAATTTGTGTTGTGTCCGTGTGCATTTTAGGGTTTGGCAGCATTGTGTTAAAGCAATTTAATTCATAAGTAAAATGTGTGATTGATTGATTGATTGATACTGGAAGGAAATAAACTATTGTCATTAGCTATCTCTCTTTGGACATTATTAAGACCTTTTGCTTCTTCTTTATTTATTTTTCCTATTTGTTATAATGACCATTTTTAAAATCATATGAAAGAAAAAAGTCATGGTGTCATGACTAAATTTCTTATAAAAACAAACAATGATAAATTAAATTGCTTTAGAAGAAAATACGATTTACTGGTTATTGATTCCTAGGCATTAAATCATACTTTGCAAATGATAATGAATAGAAGCCAGAGAAAGGGAGTTAGCTAGTTAATTTGTTTTCATTCTGAGTTAAAACAGAAGTCTGTGTTGCTGCTCTCAGATTATTCCATATGGCATCACGTCATCAGATTTAATTTGGATAGAATATTTTAGGCAGATACATTCAATCAATAATTGTATTCATATTTGTAAAACCAAACTGAAATTTTTTTTTTCTGCTAACATGAACTACGAGATAAACATGTAGGCTGATGGTTTGCATTAATATTTTTACACTTAAATTTTTGGTCTATGACTTATAGTGAAATGATATTTAAAATCTATACTTAAATGTGGACTGGGCGTGGTGGCTCAGGCCTATAATCCTAGTACTTTGCAGGGCAGAGGCAGGCAGATCACTTGAGGTTGGGAGTTCGAAACCAACCTGGCCAACATGGTGAAACTCTGTCCCTTAAAAAAAAAAAAAAAAAAAAGGACAAAAACCAAAAAAAAAAAACCAGAAAAATTAGCCAGGTGTGTGGCAGGCACCTGTAATCCCAGCTACTCCAGAGGCTGAGGCAGGAGAATTGCTTGAACTCCAGAGGCAGAGGTTTCAATGAGCTGAGGTCTCCCACTGTGCTCCAGCCTGGGCAACAGAGCAAGATTCCATCACAATAAATAAATAAATACATAAATACATAAATAAAATCTATACTTAAGTGTGCATGGATTTATAAAAAAATCCTTCTTGAGACCTAGAAAAAATATTTTAGATTTTTTATATGCAACGAATATAGATACATTACAAAAGAAACCAAACCACTGTTTAGTTGTAGATATATGTAGATTGGTTTGGTTTCTTTAGTAAGCTGTGTCATATATTCTTCTCAGAGAGCAGCCTCACTTGATATGTCACACTTAGATCAGAGTTTGACACCACTTTTTTCCTACCCTTGAACAAAATGTCAAAAATCACGAGAATGTGTGCACAACTAATTGCTAAAGTATACAGTCACTAAATGCTTGAAATTTAGTCTTTGAAGTTTAACTTATTTGATTTGTGTGACATTAAAAATTGACTTTACAGATGATCATATGTGGCAACTATTGAAGTGAGTTGAGAACCTTAACCAAAATGACCCAGTTCTTTTCAAACATTTTTATTAAACATATTCCATAGAGATGTGCAGACTTTAAATTAAGAATTGCAACTGTGATATTCAGTGAGGGAATATTTAAATAACCAGAGCTCTGTGAGACTCAATGAACCATGCAAACATTTTGGATATTGGCTTGAGGAATAGAACTTAATTAAATGTAGACATTCTTAGAGTAATTGCTGAAAATTGTGTCTGCCTTTTGCAAAACCTGGTATGAAATGCAAGAAAACCAATAACAAGTCACCTCGATGATGTGCCTACTGTGTCAGGAAAGAGTATAAGTGTCCCGAAAACATGTGAAGGACTTTCGGTTCCCCCCCTTATTAGCTAAAAACAGAAGAGGGATCCTTCACTTTGAGTTTTGCCTTGGAATCCCTGAAGGCTAGGGGAGGTCATGGGGAGAGTTCTGTACGTGGACTCATGGCACTTGCTGGATTCACAGTCTCCAGGGAATTACTTGTGCTTTGTGAGGGAAAAATTTTAAAGTTACGAGATTTGAGAGGAAGAAGGAAAAAAGATAAATTGAATGGCAAGGTTATGACTCTAAATGCTTTCCAAATACTTACTTACCAGAGATGGAATACAAATTTCATTTTGAATTTTCCAGTAGCCGAGGGGGTGGAAATCTAATCCATTGCACAATCCACAGTACTGATAATAAAAATAAAGATGTGTTGCCTAGGAGGAGCATATTTATTTCTTATTTTGAGACCTGAGAGAAATTTTCCCCTTAGTCCTTATGATATAATGAAAATTTTTTTCAAATCCATACAGAAAATACAAACATAAAGTTCAAAAATCTGTCTATAACTTTCTTCCATGTACATTGATGGGATAGTATCACATGCAGCTCAGTGGAAGCAATTCAAAGGGAAGTCAATGCTATCCAGTCAAGATATGCAAGTCCCAAATGGACTGGTTTGGCCCAAGTATTGAGTTCACTCTAGCTATGGGGACAGAAGAATGAAGATCCTGAAAACTGTCTTCCCTAGCCCCTCATCTAATGCCAGCCTGTGTGAATCAGGAGGCAGAGGCAGGGCTTATAACCTCGGTAATGTAAGTACATGCTGGGAGCACACAACAATAAAAGGCAAAACGCTCTATGGATGTGAGACATTTCTCACTTGAGATTCTCGAACAATATTCTGTTAAACACATAATGAAACTTACCTATTATCTCTTACTTTTTTCCACCAGATTGGTGCACGTTTTCATTTCCTAGAGATAGCTAATTGGACTTTTAGGGGAGTACAGATGTTGACGGAGTGGAGTCAGAAGACAGTAGGATTGAAGCAGACTCCGGTCTCTTGGGATCTTGTCAGTGGAGGATGGGAGCTGGGAGGCTGCCCTGCGGAGGATGTGAGTGCTCACAGCTGGAGTTCTCCCAGGGCTAGCACAGGAGGGCTTGTGTCTCTGGGACGGGCTGCAGAGCATCCTACTGCACTTGAGTAGACGATGCGTTTGGAGTAGAACGTGGCTCCCTATACAAGCAGTGTTTTGACAGAAGGATTAACCAACATCCTTATAAGGTTACAAGGGACACAGTAATAGCTACAATTTATCTTTTAGGATCTAAAAGTTTCCAGGATTTTCCAGGAGCTTTTTTACCTACATTAAATCATTTAAGCCTTATGGTAATACTATGAAATCAATATAACGCACATTTTACAAATCACAAAACGAGGCTGAGAGGTGATATGTAAGTTTCTCAAAGTCACACAACTGTTAAGATGTGCTAGGAACTGAATTGTGTCCTCCTAAAATTTGTACATTGAAGCTTTAATCCCCAAAGTGACAGAATTTAGAAATAGTGCCTGTGAGGGAGGTGATAAAGTTTAAATGATTTCCCAATGGTAGAGCCCTACTCTGATAGGCGTCGGGCCTTTATGTAAGAAAATAAAGAGACCCCGGAACCCTCCCTGTCTTCTTTGTGATGTGAGGACACAGTGAGAAGGCGGCTGTCTGTAAGCCAGGACGAGAGCCCACACCAGACAACAATCCACCTGGATCTGCATCTGGAAATTTCCAGCCCCCAGAACTGTGGGAAATAAATTTCTGTTATTTAAGCTACCCAGTCTGTGATATTTTATTATGGCAGCACCAATATAAGAACCAAAGGCAGAATTTAAATTTAGCCCGTGTGTCCCCTGAGGTCTAATTGATACCGTGGTACTTCTGCAGCAATGGGGATAACTTACAATATGTGACACCATTTAATTTATATGCTTGTTTAAAACATGCTCTAATGCCGTCAAATCTGAGGACAACCAAGGCTTTGCTTATTAAGAAATGTCTTTTATCCCTTCAAAATTTCTTGTTTGAACTGAATGATGTTTCACATTCTCATGATTAGAGCAGAGAGAAACCAACATAATAATTGTTGAGAAACCTAGGGGAGGTTTCACCTGGACAAGATCTGACTGGAGGATAACCACCTTCAAACAAGAGCCAAAAAAAAAAAAGAGGTTTTCTTTGTCTCTTGCCAAAGATCTCTCACGTGGTGCCCATGGTTAGAAGGCCGAGGACTATGTATGTTGGATCCCGGCAACTGGGAATTTGTAATATTTGAAAATGGTCTGAGAGGAAAGAGCTGCCTGCAGAAATAAAGCCACTTCACAAACCGGGCCTTTGACATGAACTCAAGTCAGGAGTGAGAACCACATGTTTCAAATTGTGAAGTCCCATGTCTCTAGAGCCTAAAGTTAGAAGCATTCAAAGAAGATCTGGTGGTTCCAAGCTAAGTTTTTGTTGTAGTTGTTTTCCCAAATGAATGATTTCTAGGATCAAATCATGTCTTCCTAAAATCAAAACTGTGGCAAAGACCCAGGCAGTAAGGTCTGTTTCTGGGAAATGGGTGCTGAGGCGTGTCAGTCTCACCTCATGGAAAACCCCGGCCCAGGGCTGACCAGGCTTCCGGAGCAGGAGCCCATTTACTTGGCTCTCACTTTGCACCTCACTTTCCCCCCGAGGAGAGCCTGCCTGAGAAGAGTGACTCTTCTTCCGTCAGTGGTAGAGCAGACCTAGGAAGCCATTTTCGAGAGAGTTGTAGATGAACAAATATGTTTCTTCGGATGCTAAATGTAAACTATGAAAATGACTACGGTCTTCTAGAGCTGCGGGGAATGTCTGGTGGTATGGTGGAGGGGCATGGAGTATAGGAAATTCTGACAGTCGTGCAGCAGATCATCAGCAGCGCCGAGGTTTTTTGGTTTTTGTTGTTGTTGTTGTTGTTGAGATGGAGTCTCACTCTGTCGCCCAGGCTGGAGTGCAGTGGCGCGATCTCGGCTCACTGCAAGCTCCGCCTCTCGGGTTCATGCCATTCTCCTGCCTCAGTCTCCCGAGTAGCTGGGACTGTAGGTGCCCGCCACCATGCCTGGCTAATTTCTTTTTGTATTTTTGGTAGAGACGGGGTTTTACCATGTTTTAATTGCATGTACTATCTGCCTCGTGGTGGCGCATCACATCTGATTAGTGACTAATTCCAGATCCATCATGTTTATCAGGTTGTACCAGCTGCTGCTTGGTAGCCCCCAGCTTGGTGGGGAGCCATTTTATAAACCTCAAGTGCTGTGTAATAATGTTTAGCAGTGGGAGGGGGTGATTATGGATCATTGAGCACAAATCAGTCAGTTGGGTTCTAAAATAAATAAGTCTTTGTTAACTCCTCTGATTCTATTTTGTGAGCATAAGGAGTATTGGTTTGATTATTTTTTCTTCCCATATTACTAAGAAATTTGCTTCAGTGCAGCTTCAAAAGCTGTTTGCATAAAAAGCTGATTATTCACTCTTTTATTGTTTATTTTTGTGGATCCGGCATTCAGGAAAACTCTCCAAAATCTCTAGTTAGTTTCCCTGTATTTCAGGTTCACAGTGAGTCAAGCCACTCACAGTTTGTCCCTCTCCATCCTCTTTCTGACCGCCGAGGCAGAGCTGTTGCCCTGTCTCAAGTTTTCTGCCTCTTGGTGAAAGCTGGTCAACACTACAGTGGGTTAACATGAATGACCTGATGGGATGCAAGGAACAGACTCAGATGGTGTCAGGAGAAGAGCTAGAAGGAATACTTCTTTCATGATTGGACTCCACTGCAAGGACAGAAAATTGAAATATTTGGTCTTATTTAGATTCCAGAGGAGTGTGGACTGGAATTTTTTTCTGTCTGAATTATGAGACATAATGCATACAAGCGAAGCTGTCTGTTCTGACCCAGGAGGGATTCCAGAGCAAGTGGCCTTCGTGCTCCAGACTCAAGTAACCAAAGCAAGAAAGAGGCCTGACTGTTCCCTGTTTGCAGAGATGAATTCCACTGAGGCTTGTGGCCATGTTTTGAGAGCTAGTATTTGCTGAAACAACCTAAGATGTTTACACAGTACTTTTTTTTTTTTTTTTTTTTTTAAGTAAGAGAATCAGGCAAAAGCAGTAAGCAGAACTGTCAGCTCAAAGTACTGTAGGCAAGCAAAAAGAAATGATTTCATAGTGGAGAAATTAAATGGATTGGTGGAATTTAAGGAAGGGATTCAGTGTTAAAATGTGGATATAAAATTTTCACTTAAACAGTATTGAACAAGTCTTTCTTTTGGAAGTTTCATGACTCAGAGCTTAACTATCATAGTGCATATAACAAATCGCCAAATATGGCAAATTTCCTAAAACGCTTTGGATGTGGAGCTTTTTCCCTCAGACCTTCTGGGAGGACAGAGGTTCTTCTCTGTCTCCCTAAGTGGGACACACTTAGGGAGGCCCTGCAGTAGAAATTTACTTAGCATGGTTTGCGTTTCTTCTAAGCATTCATCCTACTTGATGCCGTTGTCCACACATTTCTGATAACGTGTAATAATTTTTGCAGGCATTTTTCATGGAACTCCATTTTTGTGAGAAATCATGACCAAAGCAATTGTTTATATTATGCTTGATAGAAAATAACTCCTAGGAGGAGAATGTTGTAAATTGAACTCTTGGTTTTTTTTTGTTTTGTTTTGTTTTTTGTTTTCTTTTCTTTTTTGAGATGGAGTTTTGGTCTTGTTGCCCAGGCTGGAGTGCAATGGCGTGATCATGGCTCACTGCATCCTCCACTTCCCGGATTCAAGTGATTCTCCTGCCTCAGCCTCCCAAGTAGCTGGGATTACAGGTGCTCGCCACCCCGGCCAGCTAACTTTTTGTATTTTTAGTAGAGACGAAGTTTCACCATGTTGCCCAGGCTGGTCTTGAACTCCTGACCTCAGGTGATCCACCCATCTCAGCCTCCCAAAAAGCTGGGATTAGATGTGTGAGCCACTGCACCCGGCCAATTCAACTCTTTTAAGTGATGTCATTAGCGTTATATAAATGCTTGATAAATACATGTTGAATGTTAGTGGATATGCATGAATTAGCAAATGGCTATTGCAATGCCATAGCTCATGAGAGAATATTATCATTCAGGAAATAAAAAGAAACTAAAACTATATTATCTGTATACTTTAGCTTACTTAAAAATTACTGAAATGCCATGACATTTTTATTTTATTTTATTTTTAGTTGGATGCCTGTTAGATATGATAGTTTAGTCAAGTCAGTATAGGAGAGAACCTAAAACCTTAGAGATAATATAGGAGAGCAAATGAGATTAAGAAACTCATGTTGAGAGTTTCACCATCTAGTGAAACTCACTGACATGACAGTGAATCCACACCCTTGCCTATAGGATGCTTCCAGAAATCACCCTATAATCATGTGTCAGTGAACTTAGGAATGTTCTTATCAGGCATTTTCTGTGTATACTTGCATAATAATTGTCTTTAAAGTTATTGGGAATAAATGTGGGAGGTAATGCAATAATTCATGCAAGTCCACTATTGGTGATTTCCCTGGAGATGTTGAAATAGAGGGAAATTTCATAGTATGAATTTGGCAATGTAGCTTTAATACATCTCATCTAGAAGGTGGCCAGATTCTATAGAAAAGAAGTGTGTTTACTCATGCTTTCACTGCATAATGAAAGATACCTCATAATATTATTCATCTCCCCTTTCTGTTTTTTTTTTCCAACTTTTATTTTTAGATTCAGAAGGGTATATGTGCAGGTTTGATACCCGGGTATACTGTGTGATGCTGAACTTTGTGGTACAAATGATCTCATAGTGAACTTATGAACTCTGAGCATAGTACCCAACAGTTTGTTTTTCCCCTTCCCTTTCCCTGAGTCACTGCATTCCCTTCCTGCTCCAGCAGTCCCCAGTGTCTGTGGGTGCCAACTTTATGTCTCTAAGTTCCCAATGTCTAGCTACTTCTTACAAGTGAGAACATGCAGTATTCTGTAAACTTCTTGCTTACTGTAACCAATAAGAAGTGGAAAATAGGCCAGGTGCGGTGGCTCATGCCTGTAATCCCAGCACTTCGGGAGGCTGAGGCAGGCGGATCACGAGGTCAGGAGATTGAGACCATCCTGGCTAACATGGTGAAACCCCGTCTGTACTAAAAATACAAAAAATTAGCTAGGCGTGGTGGTAGGCACCTGTAGTCCCAGCTACTCGGGAGGCTGAGGCAGCAGAATGGTGTGAACCCAGGAGGCAGAGCTTGCAGTGAGTCGAGATCGCGCCACTGCACTCCAGCCTGGGTGACAGAGCAAGACTCTGTCTCAAAAAAAAAAAAAAAAAAGAAATGGAAAATGTGGGAATTCCAATATTCTTCCATACTCATATAAATCCAAATTCTGGTTTAAACTTCATTTTCTCATGGTGAGCCCCTTTCCTGATGGCTGCAGGCATGTAAAGCTCTCAGAAACATCAGATGTGAAAAATCTCCCAAGTGAAGAGGAGACACAGCTCAGTGAAGCCCATGGACATATTAAGCAAATATTTTCCGAGATTGTTTATATGTGCCATTTCTTACCATTCAAGAAATGAAAGGGTCTATGATTGATGAGCTTAGACAGCAGGAGCCCAGCTTACAGCACTGATTCAGGATAATTTGACTATTTTACTCAAGTAAAAAACAAACACCAAACAAAAGCTAAGAATTACTCTTCAATGAATGACTTTAGTTCTGTATGTAGAGAAAAGTTTTCAATTTGTAATGCCCACAATGTAGGTAATAATGACAAAAATGTGCCAGAGGGGCTAGAGTCCTGCATGTTGGTTGGGGAACAGCAACAGCTGAGGTCTATTAGAGGCCAGATCATAGAAGCACTGGAATGAGAAGCGAAGAGTTGAAATGTTGCCCCCAGTGCTACAGGGCATCATGCAAGGACTTAACCTGAGCACCGATGTGATGACAGTTCATCTTAGAAAACTCAATCTGTCAGCTGTGCAGAGGATGAATGGAAAAAAGAAGGCTAGTGGTAATAATCCCTGATAGATGGAGAGAGAGCAGAGCTTTAAAAGATGAAGAAAAGGTGACAGTTAGGACTCATTCTATTGCAGGGGCCTATGTGTAAGGGAAGGGAAAAAGTCAATGAAGATTTCTGGGTTTGGCCATGGAATTGGCTGGATGATGATTCATGAAGGCTGGCAGCACAGGAGGAGACTCGGGGCAGGTTTTGCTGTAGGAGACGATGGCAACAGGAAGATGAATGTGTGGTGTTTCACCTAAGGTGTGTTGGGACCACAACGTGGAAAGGTCTACTCAGACAAGAATCGCACACTCAGAGTGGATGTCACGGATACTGGTAGAGAATATCTCTGCATCAATCTATATGATGACTGGCTGAGTCCCTCGAGGGCATCGATTCTATCCTTTCAGCCTTTAAAGCAATTTAAAACACTGCAGTATTTACATTTGGAAATCTCCTTAAGTTACTAAACTTTCCATTTTCACAGTTCTAGGTAAGCCAAGCCAGGTCTGTCAGAACGATCGGCTTTGCCCCGGCAGAGTTAGCTAACTATAGATATGATAGCTTCTAAAATATTATCCTATAAATACTTCCCTGGGAAATATTTATACTGCGTTACTCAATTAATTGTATATCCATTGCTGAATATAAATTTCTGCTTTTTAATGGGTCATAACAGAATGATAATGAATAATCATCAGAATATCAATATCATTGATATTCAATATCAATGATAATGAATAATATCATCAGAATAATAATGGTAGCACACAGAAGCCCTAGAATGGGAATGCAGCATGGAAGAGTGTGAGAGCTCTGGTCTTTGATTGAGACTCTCCGGTTAGGGTCAATGGATCTGGCACGCAGCAGCCACATTACCTTGGGCAAGTCACTGTTTTTTTTTTTTTTTTTTTTTTTGAGCCAGTGTTTGGCTCTTCTTGCCCAGGCTGGAGTGCAATGGCACGATCTCGGTTCACTGCAACCTCTGCCCCCCGGGTTCAAGCCATTCTCCTGCCTCAGCCTCCTGAGTAACTGGGATTACAGATGCCTGCCACTACGCCCAACTAATTTTTTGTATTTTTAGTTTCACCATGTTGGCCAGGCTAGTCTCAAACTCCTGACCTCAGGTGATCTGCCCACCTCGACCTCCCAAAGTGCTGGGATTACAGGCAGCAGCCATCAAGCCCAGCCCGCAAGTCACTTTTGTCCTCATTTTTGGGCTTCACTTTTTCAAAAGGAAGTTATTTCCGAATGTTCTCACTTATAAATGGGAACTGAACGATGAGAACACATGAACACATGGGCAGGAACACCACACACTGGGCCTGTCAGTGGGGGTGGGGGAAGGGAGAGCATCAGGAAGAATAGCTAATGGAGCCTGGGTTTAATACCGAGGTGATGGGTTGATCTGTTCAGCAAACCACTGTGGCACACGTTTACCTATGTAACAAACCTGCATATCCTGCACATGTACCCTGGAACTTAAAAGTCGAAGAAAAAAATAAAGGTGATATATGATTTAAGTATACAATCTCTAAGACTCTATCCATCTGTTAAGCATCTACAGTTTCTATAGAAACTTAGATTTTTCACATACCATCTATAATTTCAACAACGCTTGTGATTATTACTATCAATATATTAGTGAGATAGCAAACCTGTGACATTTACTAGTTCAACTGTAAAAAAGACTGAAATGTAGAGTGGTGAAGGAATATATCTGAGAGAGAGAGGCAGGCAAGGTGTCTGTGTGAAACTGGTCAGATGCTAACAAAATGCAGAATATCTGTGGCCAAGAGGACTTCCTACCCAAAGTCAGTCTTCAAATACAGAAATTCCTAACTTTAAAATACCAGCCCTTGGTGATACTTCAGAAACAAATTATAATTCCTAATAAAAGACCTTGACATTGTAACAAAATTAAACCCAAGAGCACTTCCCAGTGCAAAACAGACATCAGAGGGACAGGGTAAGTTTCCCCTGTCTTTATGGCCACAGATATAGAACCTTGTGATATGGGAGTGGCAAACAGAACAGCTATGCAGGAAACAGACATCAGAGGGACAGGGTAAGTTTCCCCTGTCTTTATGGCCACAGATATAGAACCTTGTGATGTGGGAGTGGCAAACAGAACAGCTATGCAGGAAGGAAGAGCGAGTGAGTAAGTGAGTGTGAGTACGTGTGCACACCCACACGTTTCTCATCTTACATATTCATCACTGGAGAGTTTTTACTAATGAGTCTTTGACACCTGCCCCTGTGGATATTTTGTTCTAAATGCCTCCTTGGTACAGTCATGATAAAAGATGGCTCCAGTCCGTGGAAATTATCCATGTTGTCCTGCTTTCTAAAAAGTATTTCAGGCAGCTTCAAAAATAAACATTGCTTTTTTTGGATGATATCACATTGCTTCTTTAGAGATAACTATCCCAAGTATCTAAGCAAGTCAACAGAGCCCACCAGACTTACTAAGAGATGAATCCACCCCATTTCCAATAACTTTCTATCGCTCCATGTGGTGCAAAGAGTCACCCCCCAAGACTGTTGCTGCAACCTGCACATCACCACTTCCTCTGTGGTAAATATGGAAAGAAATTTAATGGACTAAAACAATAACGACAACGAACACAGGTCTTTACCTGCGCTTCTGTAATCTGGTCTCTTAACAGCTCTCCACTGTTGCTGTTCCCAGACCTACATGCAGGGCTCCAGCCCTGTGGGACATTTTTGACATCTGCAGAACAACATAAAGTTCTCCCTCACTTCTACGTCTTTGCACATGGCTCTTCCTGTGCTTGGAGTGTCATCTCCAAGCTTCCAAATTTGGCCGTGGCCTGACAGTGCTGAGCTCAAGGCTTATCACTGTAGAAAGCCTTGTGGGCTAAGACAGATGGCTCTCTCCTTTTCTCTTTATTACACTGTTATTATTATTGCCATACTTATTTCCTGCATGAAACTGTGAGTACCACAGAGACGTTTTCGTCACAGTATCCACTGTGCCTAAAGAGCAAAGAACAGATAATGCCTAAGTCCCTGAGCTCCACATTGGTTGAATTAACTCATAATTTCCTGATATAGGAATGCATACATTTTCTCTTCTTTATACATATGTAAATTTCCCTAGCCTCATTTGACAGCCAGAGAAGCGGGTTCCTAATCACTCTGACACCTTGGCAGTTTAGCCTAGATGAGGTAAAATATTATGATACAAATATCTGATTGTTTTTCTTTGCAGGAATAATTAGCAGTTTGACAGATTGCGAATGTGAATTATTCAGTGTGAGGCAGTAAATTTCCTACCTGCAGAATTTAACTCTAACTTGCAGTGAGCAGAAGGTCTCTGTCAAATTGTGGATGTCTTTGAAAAGGTTGGCTTGTTATTTGCAAAGTGTTTTAAAAGAATAGCAAGCTGTAAAGAGGGGCTTATGACAGGAATAGGTGGATTTTAAAAGGGTCATTGCCAGGATGTAAGAATCCTCTGTGGGATGTAATATTAAGACACAAAAAAGTGTGAACCTATCATAATATAATATCTGATTAGGTTATAAATTCCACATCTGACTAGTATTACTTGCGACTATTGACAAGTTACTTATCCTCTTTAATCCTCTATTTATTAATATTGAAATTGGCATAATAGTGCTATTTGTGTTGTAGAATTGTTGCTGAGAGGGTCAAACAGTGAATGTGTGTGTGGCCTGAGCACAGAGCCTCGCCAGGATCCCTGACCATTATTAGTTCAGTGCTATTACTTGTGAACCTCCCGAGGGCAAAGGTTTGAAAATGTGGGTTTTATTATTGGGTATGGTGAGGTCAACAGATATGAGAGGATCGCCATTGATCAAAGAGAGTTGGTTATACTCAGAGATCCCAAGAGAAGATGGTGTTCTATTGAGGAGCACACAGGGGCACGCTGGCCTGAGTCAGGAGGCAGCAGAAACTGAAGGGAAATATAAGCAAAAGCCCTCATGGTGGCTTCCACGGGAAGAAGGGGCGAGGCAGGCTTAGGATTGGCTACTTGGAGTGATTACAGCAGGCTGTGGGCACAGGAACTGCCTCTTGTGTCTGGAACCTGGCCCTGATGATCAGGAGAGGTGGACAGTGGCTCTTGTGAAAGCCCCGCAGAGGAGGTCATGGGGATGTGAGCTCTGATTGGGTAATCAACATGAAAAGTGCACTCACAGGTGAGTGGTTTACTATCATCTGGAATGGGTTAGCCCTGGAAGGGGCAGTCCCTCCCACATCAGCAAGGCCCAATGTCAAAGCATTAGAATGCAGAAAATGAGACAGGGCTAGCACAGCGTGTTGCTTCCACAGCAACATGGGTGGGGAGTGGGGGCTTCTCTAGGTCTCAGTCGCTAATTAGATCTCTCTCAGGGAGAAATGTAACGGGAGTCAGCTTTGTGTGTGGGATGCTCTGTCTACCCAGTGGGGGCTGGGGAGGCTGCAAGGTAAGGGCCCAGACTTTGAGTGATGCATGAGTTTTGCACTTGTGCTGTAAATGCCTTGGGGAGCAGTCTGTGGTGCAGCACTAGCTGTCCGGAGAGTGTCACCCTACCACCTCCGCTCAGAGCCTCCCACAGCAGGGTCTTTCCAGGATCTTCTCTCTCCTGTGAGGCAGCTCCAAATGTCCTGTTCTCCACTGACAAGAGGAAGCAGGAGACACCCTGCAGTGTGTGGGAGCTGGGCATGGCTCTGGACCAGCCGTCCATCCCAGGACACATGGGATCCTCTGTTTCCAACCCACCTGCCCAGGGTCGGCTGTGGGCCATGGGAACTGTCGCTCAGTGAGCCCAGAAATGGTGTGTCTCCCGTAGCTGTGCTCTGCTCTCTCATTTCCTGGTTTATCACCCAGCTCCTCTTTAGCTGCTCTCAGGAGCTATCTTTTCCCTTTCTCCACTTGTAAAATCTTGTCAAAAATATGTGCATCTATAAATCATTGACTGTTGTTTCTCACCTCCTTGGACCTTATATGTTCAAAGGCAAACACATTTTTGTGTTTTGTAGGAATCATTTCTCTCACATGTTAATGTTATAAGTGGATATTTTGGTAACTGTTCTTCAGCCCTTAAATTATTTTTTATGCCACAGATCAAATACACTTTTATAGTATAGTCAATAAAATGATTACACTGTGTCTAATTCAGTAGACCAGAAAGGAATCTAGACAGAAAACACCTCTAATAATATTTTCAGAATTTCCTAGTCTCCATATCTCTTATATGATAACACAAAAAGTTATCTAAACTGTGGAAAATGTGTGTTTATTATATCTGATCAATATAGTAGCCAATTGTCTCTATTTCTCTTTAGGTCCTGCTTGCTTCATATATGACAAATATGTTGGCACGCTTGCCTCGCATTTCTTGTCCTACTGTATTGTATTTCTTACTTCTCAGAGTTTGACTTTACATCAGCAGTTCATACTCTACAGTCCCAGGGAGACCCCTCTGGATCCCATGAAGCCTCGGCTGTGGGGGAAACCAATACAGTCACCTTCTCTTGATCACACAATGCTTTTGTCTTTTATGAATGAATTTCCCTGAGGAAAGAGAGAGAAAGTAAGTGCTACCTTTGATGAACTGGCTGGGGGGAGCACTGGAAATTAGATGGCTAAGAAGGGAGTTTAGATTTGCTGTGTTCCTGCCACTGCTCCTGAGGGCTCAAAAGCAATCGGCCCTGCTGGGAGCAGACTATCAGGAAGGCTCCTCGCGGGTCTCTGGATGGGGTTTGGATCTCCCTTCTGAAGTGCATCTTTCTGCAGCCCACTGGCATATGCACCCCTGCTCCACGCCACATTTCAGCTCTTCTCTACACACACACGCTGCCTCTCCTCTCCTTGTTTCACAAATATAAATGTTCCAACCAAGACTCAGACTAAGAACATGCATCATTAGATTGGGTCTAATGCTAGGTGCTTGTTTCACCGTTTGGTAGCACCGTATTTATTTCAGGGAGATTTTGGATGTCAGCAGAAGCCTGAAGAATGGGCAACCAGCCTGTCACTTATTCTGCTGAGAGTTTGGCTTAATCAAAGTGGCTACTATTCTAACCAAGTCTTAGGGTAGCATCACTTCTCAGATTCTAACCTACGAGGCCAGTGAAGCCTCATGTAGTGGGATTGAGAGGACCCTGGAGAGACTGAGCACAGTACCATAGCACAGGTACAAAAAGATTCAGTGCAGTAGTACAGCATGGTGCATAGGAAGACTAAGCACAGTACCACAGCAGGGTGTGGAGGAAAACTGAGCACAGTGCCACTGCATGGTGCACAGGAAGACTGAGCACAGTATCCTAGCACAGTTGCAGGAAGACTAAGCACAGTACCACAACATGTTGCTATAGAAAGACCAAGCCTAGTACATAGCATGGTGCTGCAGGAAAACAGAGCACAGTGCTGTAATGCAGTATTCAGGAAGACTGAGCATAGTACCACAACACAGTGGTTAGGTAGGGTCTGTCATCAATGAAGGTTTGACTATAGTAACCTTTCCACTTCATGCCACATACCAGGGATCTAGAATTACATCATCATCTAGGAATTTGTCCTTTATTTTAAGTCACATTGTTTAACACACCTGCCATCTGCCAGTTCCCTTGGTGAGTCCAAGATGAACAAAACTGGCCAGTGCAATGACATAGCTTCACATCCAGTGTCAGAGGCCTCCTGTCTTCCTGTGGCATCCTTATAAGCCAAGTACTCCTGGAACTATGGAAAGAATGGCAGCTTAAGCATAAGGAAATGGACAGGGGCTCTGCAGGAGGTCCTGAGAGAGGAGAGGAGCATTTGCTCACGGGTGCGTGCATGAACTCACACAGATGCCCACACACAGCAGCCTCATCAGTTTTTACTAGGCCAGACCATGTCTAATTTCATATTACCTAAACAATCAACTGTTTGTGATTAGGAGATGTAATGCCATCTTCTGGAAAAAAGCCAGCGTCAGACAACTTGTGTTCATGTATCAGTCTCCAGTGTCTGACCTGTGTGACTTTCCCCAAATTACTTCACCCTGCATAACTCTCAGTTACATCATGGCTACGGTGGCCTCTGTGTATTTACTCAGCAACCACGTACCGCCATTACGCTTGGTCAAGCACTGTGCTGGCCATAGTGGACACCGCACCTCAGGATGGCTCCCTGTGGAGAAGGCTGCATGGAGTGATCATGGCACCAGACTCCATTAGCTCCCTGGGGCTGCCATAGCAAATCCCACACCCTGAGTGGCTTTAAGGAATGTCAGTTTACTCGTCCGCAGTTCTGCAGGCCAGAAGTCTAAAGTAGGTCAAGGTCCCACAGAATCAGTTTCTTCTGGAGGTTCCGAGGGCTGCTCCCTTCCATGCCTCTCTCCTGGCTCCCGGTGGCTGCCTGCCACCCTGGGCATCCTGAGCTTTCAAGGCTTCACTGCAGGCTCTGCCTCGGTCTTGATGTGGTCTTCTCTGTGCTTGTGTCTTCTCCTTTCCTGATAACGACACTTGTCATTGGATTTAGGGCCACTTGAGTAATCCAGGATAATCTCATCTCCAGATCCTTCTTAATTACATCTGCAAAAATCCTTTTCCAAATAAGGCCTCATTTGTGGGTTCTCAGTGGACAGACATTCTGGGGGCCACCATTCAACTCACTCTGGTGCTAAGCACCAGAGCCTGGCTCATAGCAGACAGACACTTAAGGAGGTCTGCCCACAGGAAAGGGGACAGTTGCTTAGCACAATGTTATATTGAAAGTGCTCCAGCAGCTCTGACAGTGCCACGTCACAGTGTGTGAGTGAACAGAGTCCAGGCTCTGGGACCAACTCTGAAATAAAAAGTCTGCTACAGGCCGGGTGTGGTGGCTCATGCCTATAATCCCAGCACTTTGGGAGGCCGAGGAGGGTGGATCACGAGGTCAGGAGATCGAGACCACCCTGGCCAACATGGTGAAACCCTGTCTCTACTAAAAATACAAAACTTAACTGGGCATGCTGGCACGAACCTGTAGTCCCAGCTACTTGGGAGGCTGAGGCAGGAGAATCACTTGAACCCAGGAGGCAGAGTTTGCAGAGAGCCGAGATCATGCCATTGCACTCCAGCCTGGGTTGGGTGACAGAGCAAGACTCTCTCTGGAGAAAAAAAAAAAAAAAAAAGTCTGCTACAAAATGGCCAGACCCACAGAGCATTCATACCCACAACACTGGATCTCTAAAGCCCAGTGGGCTCCTTCCCACTCCCGTTCTAAGGACTGTTAGGCAGTGAAGATGGCATCTTCATCCCCTGTAGATCACTGCTGTCAGCCTAGGGTCCGGATTTAATCCAGATTAAACCAAGAACTATATTGAGCAGTCGGATGCTGGGAGCCCGACAGAGGCCAGCAGGCACCAGCACCACCTGTGTCTGCTTTCTGAAGAGTCGATCATCAGGCCAGCACTGGTCTCTCTGCCCTGTGACCACTGCCTTATCTCAGACCCTCACTAACATGGCCTGAGTTGAAAGTCCAGCCTCAAAAGCTCTTCCTTTTCCGGATGCGTGACCCTGGAGCATCAGAGGGTCATGATGGCTCTGTGGCTGTGTTCTTCAAGGACATGCATGCAGATGACATGGCAGGCTCTGGTTCAAAGAAAAGGCCTGCCAGGCATGAGCTGGTGGTAGTTCTTGGCCTGTTCACTCATCTCCTTAACAAGATGACCAGTACTGTTTTGCACTTGCTAGAAATCTGATCCGTGCACGGCCCAACCCTTTAGGGAGATAATTTCTTTCCATCTTTAAACTAACCTTTATGATTATCTTAAAATTGGGGGGGCAGAAGGGCTGAAGATCATACCTGGGGACAATGCTCTTTAGTGGTTTTTCCTGTTTCTGTGGCTTTTTGAGAAGTGATGTTGTGGGAGGAGTGAGGGGCGGGTGCAGGGTGATGTCTCACCTCCTCTCTTCAGAAAGAACCCTATCACCTTGGTGTGATGGATGGGGGACGGGCCTTGCTCCCACAGACCAATATCTGTGGGATTTAAGTGACTCTGTCTTAATCAACTTCTTCCAAATCCTGGTTCCTCCCTCTGCTGTCAAACTCCCAGATGTGAGGAACATTTGGCCATGACTTGGACTGCGTCTCCATCTAGTGCCTGGCTCCTTGAACTACAGTTGCAGGTGGAAACCCGCTTCTGTAAAGCCAGGGCACTCTGTGAACTTGGGTAGCTACCAGAATGAGTGTGCAGAAGTTAGGCCTCCAAACAAATCCAGTCCTTTATCACCACAGATCTACTCCAGTCCAGAGCCCTTTCCTCTTCCTCACCCCACACATTAAAAACAACAGCCGCACCAAGGACAAAAGCAGAGGCCACAGGAAGGCAGCGTGCCCAGCTTTGGCTGCAGGCTGAAGGTGGGCTCCCAGGCTATGGGGCAGGGCTGCGGGTTCCAAACAGGAGCGGTCACTGGGGTGGACTTGGTTTTGCTCTGGATCCCAGGTTGAAGGTGAGGCCTCTCGTGGTCAGGCTCTTGCTGCCGTGTGGAGTGCACATGTTCTGCATGGCAGACCCTATCAGGGATGACTGTAGCCTCGCTTAACCTGTGGCCGGTCCCCAGCACCTGCCTATGGGGGCACCTCCTGTCCCTCCCCAGGCCTAGGAAGTCACACCTGAAATCTGGACTGGCCTTCAGCCTCAAGAGATGCTGGCAGCCAGCCTATCTGCTCTGTGCCAGGAGCTCTGCTGGGCATCGGGGCCTATTAGGGACCCAAACCCCATCTCTGCCCTCCCGTGTCTTACAGTTCGAAAGACAGAGTGGGATAAGATAGGTCTTAAGTTTTTTTTTTTTTTTTTTTTTAATCATAGTAGACTATAAGCCCTATAATGAGATTAAATGAGAGAATTTACATAAAGTATGTTTACAAACATTTGTTTTTCTACTTGTCATTTATTACTGCATCCTTAGCATGAACCACACATTGTGCTAAACGCTCTAGATACATTGGTGCACATGTCACAACACCTGGACAGGATGGCTGTTATCAACCATATTTTTAGATTAGAATTACGAAGCTCAAAAAGGTTAAGTAACTTGCCCAATGCCATGCACCCTAGTCCAGGTTAGAGGGCTTGACAAATATGGCTTTTGGTTATCAGAGGAGTGCCAAGCTTCCTGAAAATGCAAACTGAAGCATTAGCCTGCCTCTTTGAGAGGGATGAGGAGTTCTTGGCTTTTATATTTGAAAATAGAAAAATAAATATTTTCCTTGGTACAGCTGTGAAGATAGAAATAAATGAGATTGTGCATGTGAAAGGCCTGCTCACATTAGAGTCTTAATAGTTAATGCAATTATCATATTTCTTAGTTCCCAAAAGGCAAATCTTTTTTTCATGTCTCTGAAAATGGGATATGTTTTGCAATCAATGGTTGAGGAGAACACTGGGTCATAGTTTATGGGCAGTGTAGTCTCTTTCTTAGTGAAGTTTCATGATCTTCCTTATGATCACTGACAGCTTTGACTCAATTCACTACCAGGTTGCCTGGCATTAGGTGGTACATTTACAGGACAGGGACCTCGTCAGCATCTCTGGGTGGGAGTTTAACATCCAGGAAGTAGGCTTTAAGGACTCTCAGCCCAGCTGGGAGGAGGAAGGCTTGAGTATTTCCCAGGTGAAAGAGGACAGATGTCGTGGAGAGAGGTAAGGAAGTCTCAGCGAGGACAGGTTCCAGGGACAGAGAGGAGGAGGAGACCTAGAGACCTGCCAAGCATTAACTAGGTAGCGTCCCTTTAAGTTAGGACAGGTTTCTTGATCTGTGCTGCAGGAGAATGTGGCAGTTCTCCAAAATAATTTCTGGGGGCCTTGTGGTGGCAGATGGTGAGTAGTGTGAATTAGGCAAAAATGAGTCCCCTGAGGGGCCAGCTCAGTGCTTGGCCTCCAGGGTCCCTGCCTCCCCAGCAGCCAGCCCAGCCCTCCCAGCTGCCCTCACCAGCCAGGGGTCGGTGGCTGACGGTGCACATTAATTCCCAGAGCACCTGGCTCCCCGTGATTCCCAGGGATTTGGTGAGAGGGACAGAGTGAAGTGGGGAAGAGAAGGAAGAAAACTGATGTTTCCTTCAGACCCACTGAGACACTAAGCCCCACAGTTTGCTGCTGTGAGGAAGGGTTTCCTTCAGTTATTTCTGCAACCTTTTGAGAAATGCTTAAACCCTGCTTAGTTCAGGTGTACAAGGCTGCCTTTCAGGGCTGGTGTCCCCTTCTGTCCCCAGAAACGCCACCCTGCCTGGAGGCAATGCATAAGACCATACAAATAAAGACAGGTGATAAGGTTAGGATGTGTGTCCAAACTGGGAATCTCATGTTGAAATGTGATCCCTAATGTTGGAGGTGGGACCTAGTGGGAGGTGTTCCGGTCATGGGGGCGGATCCCCCATGAATGGCTTGGTGCTCTCCCCTTGGTAATGAGTGGGTTCTCAGTCTATTATCTCAAGTGAAATATGGTTGCTTAGAGAGTCTGGCACCTCCCTTTTCTCTCTTGCTCCCTCTTTCAACATGTGATATGCTGGTTCCCCCTTCTCCTTCTGCCACGATTATGAGCTTCCTGAGGTTCACCAGAAAAAGATGTTGGCACCATGCTTTTGTACAGGCTGCAGGCCATGAGCCAAATATACTTATTTTCTTTAAAAATTACCCTTTATAACAACACAAAATAGAATAATACAGCAGGATTTCCATTTCCCCCACCAGCTTTATTGAAGTATAATTGGTATATAAAAAACTGCACACAATTAGTGTATACAATTTGGGAGTCTGGACATAAGTATACACTCATATTACCATCACCACAGTCCAAGTAACTAATATATCCATCACCTCCAAAAGTTATCTGATGTCCCTTTGGTTTTATTTGTTTTGTTTTGTTTGTTTTGTGGTGTTGTGGTAAGAACACGTAACATGTTATCTACCTTCTTAACAAATTTTCAGGTGCGCAATATCATATTGTTAACTATGTGCATTATATCGTGCTGCAGATCTCTAGAACTTATCTTGCATAACTGAAACTTTATACCCATTCAACAACTTTCATTTGCCCCTGCCCCCAACCCCTGGCAACCACCATTCTCCTCTCTGGTTCAGCTCTGGTTCTATGAGTTTGACTCCTCTAGAGACTTCCTATAAATGGAATCATGCAGTATTTGTTCTTCTGTGACTGGCTTTTTCCACTAAGCATAATGTCCTCAAGGTTCCTCTGTGTTTTCACAAATGGCAGGATTTCCTTCTTTTTTAAGACCGAATATTCCAACGTAGGCATATAGCACATTTTCTTCATTCATTCATCTCTCCAGGGGCACTTGAGTTGTTTCCGTATCTTACCTATTGTGAATAGTGCTGCAATTAATATGGGAGTGTAGATATCTTCAAAGAAGACATACAGATAGCCAACAGGTAGAAGAAAAAGTGTTCAACATTGCTAATCATCAGGGAAACGCAAATTAAAACCTCCATGATACATTACCTCATAATTGTCAAAATGGCTGTTAACAAAAATCAAAAGTAAACAAGTATTGGTGAGGATATGGGGAAATTAGAACCCTTGTGACTCTTGGTGGAAATGCAAAATGGTGTAGTCCTTGTCAAAAACAGTATGGAGATTTCTCAACAAGTTAAAAACAGAGCCACCATACAATTCTGCAGTCTCACTTCTGGGTATAAATCCATAAAAAGTGAAGCAGGGCTTCCATTTCCTTACCTTCTTTGCCTATGATTTTCAATCGTGGGTCTGAAAAAGGTGGTGAGGGCATCTGAGCTAAGTTTGGTGTTTCCACAGGTCTACTGATGATGACACATCAGAGATGAGACCACACAGGCTTCCCCAGAACATCACCCTGATTTCTTTTTCTTAGGCTTGTGGAGCTCCCCTGTAACCTCGTGTCAATGAAAGCCATACATAAGAAAGGGAACACAATGCGAGATTATGCATTTACCTTCAGTTTTGTTACTTATGTAGATAGTTTTTAAATGTTACTTATTTTTTTTTTGTTTATAAAATTCATACAAATGGAATCCCATTGTGGAAATTATTTAAAACCTTACCTTGTTTCCTTAGTATTCTCTTCCAGAGATTCATCCACACTGACAAAGGTTGGAGGTATATTTATTTCATGGCCCCACAGAGTTTATCAGAATATGTCAGGATATATTCAACCATTGTGCTTGCTAGACATTGGTGTTGCTATCTGATGGTTTTTAGCAACTGCAGGTGCTACTAGTGACACATCTTGTTCTACATTGTGGGCCATATGGGCACATACTTATTTAGGAAGCATTAGGAATCATATCTTAGAGGAGAATTTCACTCATGGGGCGTGTGTGTCTTCAGCGTTACTCAGCAACACCAAAATTATAATACCTTTAGGAGTTTTTAAAATCTTCTTTAAGGGTTTTATATATTGCAGATATCTTGAGTTACCATTTGGGGGGTTCTTCTTTTCAATTCCTTTGTGGTATCTTTTGATGGAATTAAAGTCTCTAAATTATCTTTTATGGTTTTTCATTTTAAGTCTGGTTTTTAAAATCTTATCCTCCTTAAGGTAACAAGGCTGTTCTCATATATATCCTCCTTAAAGTTTGGAATTCTTTAAATTTTGCTTATTGCATTTAAACTTTAATGGAGATGAGATTGATTTTTGTGTGTGGTGTGAGGTGGGAAATCTAATTTTTTCCTTGTTGTACTTCATGTGGATAACCACTTATCTCAGCCCCAACAATGGGACCGTCAGTACAGCCTCTGTCATGTGGCTACTTTTACATATGTGTGTGTTGACGTCTGGGCTTTCCATTCTGTTACACAGGTGTATTTGCCTATTGCATTCAAATACTCTGCTTTCTTAAGTGCTATAGATTTATACTATGTGTTGCCAATCTGTGGGCGAGTCAGTTTTCCTCAGAATGATCTTGACTGTTTTCTCCATCTATTTCTCCCTACAGATGTACTTGATGTGTCTTAGAGCGCACATGCGTGTGCCTGCGTGCGCGCGCACACACACACACACTCTGTTGAGGTTTTAATCACAATTGCATTGACGTATGAATCAACACAGGGAAAATTAAGAACTTTGCCTAAAGGAGTTTTTCTATCTAGATACAAATAAATAAACATTATTTATATAATATTCACTTGTATATAAATATACGCTTATATTTATATACATGTATGTCCATTTAATTAGGTACTCTTTAAGGGCTTCTTTAAAGTTTCATAATTTTATCCATAGTTTTTTGCCACTTTTGTTATTTTCTTAAGTTTTTTAAAATTGTGTTAAAAAATGACAAAAATTGCCATTTTAATATATTTTAACTGTTCAATCCAGTGGCATTGTACATTCACGAGGTTGTGCAGTCATCACCACTATTTCCAAAACTTTTTCATCATTCCAAACTGAAACCCTCTGTCTGTTAAGTGATACCTCCTCATTCCTCTCTACTTCAGGCTCAGGGTAAATTTGAATCTAATTTATGTCTCTAAAAATTTACCTATTCTAGTTATTTCACATGAGTAGACTCTTTCAATATTTGTCCTTTTGTGTCTGGCTTATTTCACTTAATCCATTGCTGGTGGAAATGTAAAACTGTGCAGTCACCATGATAAAGGGTGATGGGTCCTCAAAACGTTAAAACAGAGTTACTTTCTTAGTTCACTAGCGCTACCATTTAAAATACCACGGACTGGGTTGCTTAAATAATAGAAATGTATTTTCTCATGGTTCTGAAGTCAGAAAGTCCAAGGTCAAGGTAGCATGGATTAGTGCTTCATTCCTTTCTGTGGCTGAGTAATACTCTATTGTATGTATATACTGTGATTTGTTGCTCCATTCATCTGTTGATAGACACTTGGGTTGCTCCTATCTGTGTGGCCACTGTGAATAATGCTGCAGTGAACATTGGCATACAAGTATCTGTTTCAGCCCAGCTTTCAATTCCTTTTACTATTGTATACCTAAGAGTGGAATTGCTAGGGTATATAGTAACTGTTAGAGAAAGAATTATTTCCCCCAAAATTTATATGTTGAAGCCCTAACTTTCAATGTTTCTATATTTGTAGATAGAGCCATTAAAGATGTAATTAAGTTAAATTAGGTCATAAGGGTGAGGCCTTAATCTAATAGGGCCGATCTCCCTATGAGAGGAAGAGACACCAAGGATGTGTGCACAGAGAAAAGACCATGTGAGGCCACAGAAGGAAGGTGGCCATCTGCAAGCCAAGGGGAGAGGCCTCAGCAGAAACCAAACCTGCCAACACCTTGACCTTGGACTTTCTGACTTCAGAACCATGAGAAAATACATTTCTATTATTTAAGCAACCCAGTCCATGGTATTTTAAATGGTAGCTCTAGTGAACTAAGAAAGTAACTCTGTTTTAACGTTTTGAGGACCCACCACCCTTTATCATGGTGACTGCACAGTTTTACATTCCCAGCAGCAATGGACAGGTTTTCCATTTATAAGCGTTACAATTTCTCCACATCCTCGCCAACAGTTGTTATTTTTTTTTTTTGGGGGGCTTTGTTTTTACTACAACCATCTTAGTACATGTAAAATGGAACCATATTGTGGTTTGGATTTGGATTTTCCTAATGAGTAATGACATTGAGCCTTTTTTCATGTGCTTATTGGCCATTATTTTCGGAGAAATGACAGTTCAACTCATTTTATTGAGTAACTTGTCTTTTTGTTGTTGAGTTTTAACACTTTTTTATATTTTGAATATTATTAAGCCCTTATCAAATATATGACTTGCAACTATTTGCTTCCATTCTGTTTGTTGTCTCTTCACTGTCTTGATAAAATATCCTATTATGCAGGCGAGTTTTTAATTTTAATGAAATCCAGTTCATCTATTTTTTCTTCTGTTGTTCATGTTTTGGTGTCACTTCTAAGAATCTGCTGCCAAATTCTGGGTAAGAAAGATTTAAACCTTTGTTTTCTTTTAAGAGTTTTATGATTTTTAGATATTGTATTTAGGCCACAGGCCAATTTTGAGTTAATTTTTGTATGAGGTAGGGGACCAACTTCATTCTTTTGCACATGGCTTTCTAGTTGTCCCAGCACCATTTCTTGCAAAGGCTAATCTTTTCTTCACTGAATAGACTTGGCACACTTGTCAAAAATCAGTTGGCCACAGATGTCGGGGTTTATTTTTGGACTCTGAATTTTATTCTATTGTTTATATGTCTGTCCTTATGCCAGTACCACACTGTTTTGATTATGGTAACTTGGTGGTAAATTGGGAATTGTGTGTATTTTTACTTTTTAAAAGATTATTATGGTTATCCAGGGACCTGTGCAATTCCATATGAATTTCAGGATAGGCTTTTCCATTTCTGTAAAAAATGTTTGTTGGAATTTTGGAAGGGATTGTATTGACTCTGTGGATTGCTTTGGCACGTACTGCCATCCTGACAATATTAAGCCATGAACATGGGATATCTTTTCATTTATTTGTGTTTTCTTTAATTTCTTTAAGCAATGTTTTATAGTTTTTAATGCACAAGTCTTTTTACCTCAATTAAATTTATTACTATTTTATTATTTTAGATACTATCTAGATAGAATTGCTCTCTTAAATTTCTTTTCAGATTATTCATTGCCAGTATATTAAAAAACGGCCATTTCTTGTGCAATCTTGTAACATGCAAGTTTTATGAGTTCGGTTATTAGCCCTAGTATCCTTCTCGTGAATTCTTTGAGGTTTTCTACAGACAGGATCATACTAACTGTGAATAGAGATAGTTTTATTTCTTCCTTTCCAATTTGGTTGCTTTTATTTTCTTTGCCTAGTTGTTCTGGCTAGAACTTCCAATACAATGTTGAATAGCAGTGGTGAAATTGGAAATCCTTGTCTTGTTCCTATTTTAGGGGGAAAACTTTCATTATTTCACCACTGAGTAAAATGTTAGCTGTAGGTTTTCCGTAAAAGACTTTATGATGAGGAGGTTCCCTTCTCTTCCTGCTTTGATGTGTTTTTTTCCCCCATTATAATAGAGCATTGGATTTTGTTAAATGCTTTATCTGCATCAATTGAGATGACGATGAGCTGTTTGTTTTTTTTTTTCATTCTTCATTCTGTTAATGTGTTGTATTATGTCCATTAATTTTTGTAGGTTGAATCACCCTTACATTCAAGGAATAAATCCCATTTGGTCATGATGTATAATCCTTTTAATGTGCTGTTGAATTCACTTTGCTACTGTTTCATTGAGGATTTTTTTATCTGTCTCATTAGAGATATTTACCTATACTTTTCTTGTGATATCTTGATCTGGCTTTGGTATCAAGGTAATGCTGGCCTCTTACAGTGAGGTAGGATGTATTCCTTCCTCTTCTATCATATGGAAGAGTTTGAGAAGGATTTGTGCTAATTGTTTGTTACATGTCTGATAAAATTCACCAGTGAAGCCATCTGGTCCTGAACCTTTATTTGTTGAGAGGTTTTGGATTACGGATTCAATAGCTTCACTTGTTATAGGTGTTTTGTTATTTTTCTTCTTTTTGAGTCAGCTTAGGTAGTTTGTGTGTTTCTAGGAATTTGTCCATTTCACCTAGGTTATCTAATTTGTTGGAGTACATTTGTTCACAGCAATCCTTTACCATCCTTTCTGTTTCTGTGAGTTCCCGCTTTCATTCCTGATTTTAGTCATTTGTATCTTCTCTCTTTTTATCTTTGCCACTCTAGCTAAAGATTTGTCAGTTTTGTTGATCTTCATAAAGCACCAAATTTGGCTTTATTGATTCTCTTTCTTTTTTTTTTTTCTTTTTTGAGACAAGATCTCACTCTGTCACCCAGGCTGGAGTGCATGGCATGATCTCGGCTCACTGCAACCTCCACCTCCTGGGCTCAAGCAATCCTCCTGCCTCAGCCTCCCAAGTAGCTGGGACTACAGGTGTGCACCACCATGCCCAGATAAATTTTGTATTTTTTGTAGAGAAGGGGTCTTGCCATGTTGCCTAGTCTGGTCTTTAACTCCTGAGCTCAAGCCATCCGCCCACCTCAGCCTCCCAAACTGCTGAGATTAGAGACGTGAGCCACTGCGCCTGGTCTGCTTTTCTGTTCTCTATTTTGTTTACCCTGTGCTAATCTTTATTATTTCCTTCCTCCTGCTAACCTTGGGTTTAGTGTGCTCTCTTTTTACTCATTCTTTTAGGTGTAAAGTTAGATTATTGATTCGAGATCCTTTTATGTTTTATAATATAAGCATTTATAGCCATAAATTTCCCTTTTAGCACTGTTTTTTCTGTAAATTTTGGCATGTTGTTTTAAAATATTTTTCCTTTACTTTGTTTTAAAATGTTTTTCCTTTATTTTTTCAAAAATCATATATTGTTTATTATAATGTGATAAAATTGGAAACCAGACTCCCGTTCTTCCAGAGGTTTTCTGTTTTTGTTGTTGTTGTTGCAGGCTATGGTTGTTTGTCTGTTTTGCGACTTTTCTTAACTATTTTTCAGACTGTACTCCTTACCATTGGTGTCACTGAAGTCTCTGTTCCTTAGATATTGTTCAGTTAGCTTTTTCTGAAAGTTTCCTTGAATATGAAGGGAAAGAGAAGAAGACGAGAAAGAAGACAAAGAAGGAAGGAGGAGAAGATAGGAGAACCTCTTGTAGTCTCCGCAGAATGCTTCTGTGCTGGGACCTTCCTTCAGCCCTTAAATGGATTTCCCGGGAGCCTCGGAATCCATCTGGGATGGAAGCTTAAGATCTTCTCAGGTTTTTTCTGGTCATGCATCTTACCTTGGGCGTATGCATGGTGTTCTAGATTCCTCCAAATACATGGGTGCTTTTGAATGCCCGAATATCCCAGGGAAGCTCTTTCTGGGCTCTTCCTCACTCTAGTAGGCCTCTGCATGTCTCAGCAGTTGTCTTTTGGCCTGGGTGGGTGGTGCAGGTTATTGTCTGCCTTACAGTGTTTTCGAGCACCATCTACTGCTTTTCCATCCCAAATGGCTTCTGAGTTAGGCGAAACAGAGGCCTGCATCTTCTGTTGGTCTTTCAAGTAGCTCCAGACAGTTTCGAACAGACATGCACAATAATTTATGAATGCTGTCTGCTCCCTCCCGAACCCAGGACCAAGTTCCCAGCATGGGAATGAAGACTGCTGCTGAGCAGGGGAGGGTGAAGCAAGGACAAACAAGACTGCCTCAAAGCTTTCCTGCCATTTTTAAGTTGCCTTGTTCGTGATTCAGTGTTTGCTTTGTTGCTGTAAACCTTTGACTATTTTCCACGTTTCTAACGAAGCTGATTCTGACAGTTCCTGCTTGTTTTTCAGTGCTCCTGTGGGGAGAACGGGAGGGTAGAGCTGCCTACTCTCAGTTTGCTGATATTCCTCTGTATTGATTCTTAAAGGTCTTATTTTTTGTAAAGAATTCTAAATGGAATATTTTTCTGTCATGTTTTCTCGCTGAAATTTGCCATGTAGAGATGTGATTGATTTTGTATATTTTATAAGAATATGCCGGTTCAGGAAAAGGAAAAAGAGAATGTGCAGTTCAGTTGTTAGTGTGGTCCGTGGGGTAGGAGAGAAAGGCAAAAGCTTCTTGAGGAATAGTGATGAAAGAGTTGGTATCTGAAATCTGAGTACCTTGGATCAAGTAATAGATTCTTTCCTATCCATTTTATAATCTTTGATAATTTACTGAAGCACGTAACCCTCAGTTTTCCCAGCTGAAAAATGGGAGTAACATGAGCACTGAATCAGTTAGCTTTGGCTGTACAACCAACAGCAAAACGTAGTGGCTTCAAGTAACAATTGTTTTATTTAGCTCTTATTTCTTAAGTGGCTGAGATGGCTGGGCAGGTGTGGCCTCTGGCGATGTGGTTCCTCATCCTCCCATAAGCTAACTCATTATCCTTCACATAGTGGGCCTAGGACTCCAAAAAGCATCAAGAGAGGGCAAACTCCAATATGCAAGTATTTTTGAGACTCTGTTTATCACTGGCTGCAGTCCCATTGTCCAAAGCAAGTCACATGTCAAGTGAGTGAAAGTCACACCTAAGGGCATGCCTTCAGAAGAGCAGACCCAAACACAGGGGTCTATTATGGCAACAAGTCAGCCTCCTGATCCACCCACCTCCACCTTGCAAGATATACCAACTCCATCCCAGCACCCAGAATGCTCATTCTAGTCAACCTCAGTCTCAAAGTCTGGATGTCTCTCTACTTTGGGGAACGTTTCATGTTTCAGTGGAACAATATCCTTAAGATTCTTACAAGCCCACTTGTCCAGTTGAGAGAGTCTACTCCGCACCAGCTTAAATTGCTTAGGTTTAATAAAAGACTTTTACAGCCATACCTTGCTTTTATTATTTTTTCTTTTTTTAAATTTTCTTCCTTCCTTTGAGACTCTTTTGCTGGTGGAGAGATTAGAAATGTGAAACGGTTTCATTCTTCCATCCGGCAAGTCCTGGCTCTTTCATATCACCTCTAAATTCTGCTTCTAAGCCAAACAATTCCTTCTTCGGATTGTTTCTCACTTGCTTATCTATTCAGACACAGCTGGGAGAACCAACAGACCCTTCGCCAGATGTGTTCATTGGGTATGTTTTTTTCAAGGTCCTCCAGCTGTCTGCTGTGCCAGGTATCTTGCTATGGCCTAACTTAGCTGGTTGCCACTTTTCCTGTCCTGACTGGCGTTCTTCCCTCATTGCTTTTCTAACCCCTGCCTTATACTCTATCCTGAAACTAATGCCACAGGCTCGCTTAGGGCTCTCCTGTGGTGGTCTCAGGCTTGCGAGTGCAGTAGTGAGCCAGCCCCTGCAGGCAAGCCCTTTGCAAGCCTCTGCTTGCATTACATTTGCTAAGGATCCGTTGATCAAAGCAGGTCACAGGGGCAAGCCCTGAATCTTTTGAGTTCGGGCTTGCCCATGTGACTTGGAAAAGAAGGAAGACAGCCTTCTTCTTGATGGAATGAAATGCAACATCCCATTACAAAGGGTGGTCAGTTTTGACATCTATCACAGGTCCCTCATTTGCAGAATTGTGGTGCATTGCTAGAAGGGGGCAGAAACACTCAAGCATCTGCTTCAGAGGATGATGGTCCACAGCTGGATAGGCTGGAATTCTACACGAAGCGCAGCTTCCTTTTATGGCATTCAGGTTCCTGTATTTGTTGAATTGGATCTACATTTGCTTCCTTTCAAATCAGACAGCCCGAGGCATGCCTGAGGCAGAAACATGCCTGAAATGGCTCCAGTGGAGCAGCAGCGCAGCAAAGCCACCTTTTTCAGAGGACGCACAGACCCAGAAGCCCATCTGTGTCCTCTTCTTGCTAGAAGCAAAATCATAAGTGAAACTTTTAACTACAGCAGGGATAATCCAGGACTGATTACATTATCTTTGCAACCCCTGTTAGAGAGACAGATGGCTCAAGAAATGTAAATAGCCAAATGTCTCCCTGGGGGTCCTGCAGCTATGTGGGGAGCCTCTGGAGAGAACAACACACACAGACTAGCCTGTGAGGAAGGCCTTTCCCTTTCAGTCAACTTCATCTAAAGAGATCAAAACCTTGTCCACATCCCTTAACAATCCCATAGGAATATGATATTGACCAAACTATCACTAAAAATATACTTAAAGATTTTTTCATTCCTGAAGATTGCCAGAAAGGAAGAAGCATGAGAAACCCAGAAAGGCCATCCTTACATTTACATATTCAGTGTCAGCAGCTGCTCCCCAACACAGAGAGGACAGACCTGGAGGATGAAGTAAGGGAAGGAGTACAGATCAACGGAGAGGCGGAGGTGGGCCTCCCAAGCGAAGGAAAATGTTAAGAAAGGATGCACCATACCAAACAGAGTATGTCTCATGTGCTGACATAGTCTTCTTGTTCTGTTAAAAATAAAAGACTGAACAAGTAACTAAAGGCTATATAGAGGACACAGGTGCTGTGTGGTGCTGGAGGCACAGGAGACATCTGAGGCACTCGTCCTTATGAACTCTGGCACCTGCGAGGCCCTGGCTGAAGAGACAGGAGAATTCTGGCCCTAAGGCTCACCTGTCAGTCAGCCATGATCCCACTACATGGCTACAAAAGTAGAAACAGCAGAAGATCTGCTGGTATCTCTTGGGGCTGCCTGCAGCAGCCTTTTATTTAAGGAAAGTTACATTATTTTCTATTTTTTATTTTATTTTTTCAGGTGGAGTCTTGCTCTGTTGCCCCTGCTGGAGTGCAATGGTGCGATATCAGCTCACTGCAACCTCCACCTCCCAGGTTCAAACAATTCTCCTGTCTAAGCCTACCAAGTAGCTGGGATTACAGGTGCATACCACTATACCTGACTAATTTTTGTATTTTTAGTAGAGATGGGGTTTCACCATATTGGCCAGGCTGGTCTCAAACTCCCAACCTCAAATGATCCACCCGCCTTGGCCTCCCAAAGTGCTGGGATTACAAGCATAAGCCACTGCGCCCGGCCAAGGAAAATTACATTATAAATGAGGAAAACCCAAGTGAATGATTCATTCACCCTACAATGACTGTATTTTGGTGTTTTTGTGTAACATTAATAGGTGCTGTTTCCTAAGAGCTTGGAATAATTTAGGTTTCATTAATAGGAGATATACGCTGCTTCTTTTAAAGCCGAGACTTGCTTTAGACCTCTTTTGCCAAGTCAATTTTGTAGATATTTCAAAATATTAATTGATGGTTCATTTCCTTGATCATAAATCAGTGATGATAACATTTATAGTATTTGTGAGATGAAGCATATCTAATTCAGAGCCACCATGTCTACTTGGGGAGTATATGTACTGTATTTTATAAAAACATCTAAATCACATAGAATTAAAAAAAAAAGTACCTAAAAATGTTCCCATATGTGGATTTTCATCATATAGTTCTACATGTATGTTTAATTTTTCTAAGCATTAATTTGTAACATTTAAGTGTAATGATCTCATGTAGGGAGAATTTTTTTTTTTTTTTTTTAGATGAAGTCTTGCTCTGTCACCTAGGCTGAAATGCAATGGCACGATCTCGGCTCACTGCAGCGTCCGCCTCCTGGGTTCAAGTGATTCTCCTGCCTCAGCCTCCCGAGTAGCTGTGATTACAGGCGTGTACCACCATGCTGGGCTAATTTTTTTGTATTTTTGTAGAGACGGGGTTTCACCATGTTGGCTAGGCTGGTCTTGAACTCCTAACCTCAAGTGATTCACCTGCCTCAGCCTCCCAAAGTGCTGGGATTACAGGCATGAGCCACCGTGCCTGGCCTGGGAGATCTTTAAAAATAGTTATATATAGGAAAGAAGTTTTCCCATACATATTTTCTCAAATATATGTATGGTTTTCCAGAGTAGTTTCTGAAGGAATAAGCTATGAATTAAGAAAATATTAGTTGTTTATCTTTCTGAGTTGTAGGGAATTTTTGAAACCCATACAAGTGAGGAAACATTTACACTTTCTTTTTTTTTTCCCCATAAATATTCATGGAACACTAGCTATGTGCTTAAACACTACAGTAAGGTTGAGGGCACAAATATGAATAAAACATGGTATCCTACAGCTTGGGAGAAGAGGCAGACATTGACTATAATTCCGTTAGATAATTGTTATAAATTAAGCCTTAGCAAAATACACAGTGAATGGAGGAAATAATTCCTCCATTCAGGAATCTGGGGAAGAATATTAGAGGAAGTAACACTGAACAAGGTCTGAAAGGGTGGGTTCATCTGGCCAGGAGGAGAAGGGGAGGAAGGACTGTTTCAAACAAAGCAACGATTTTACCAAATCAAAGCCTACACTAGGGTAGCAAATTGGATGTAGGAAAAAAGAATTATCTTGTATATTACAAAAGTAGCTGCTATGGTTGCTGTATCATGATATTTCTAAGCTTTATATGTTTTATATTTTTATATTGATCGTTTTGCAAAGATTGAAATCCTTATTTTGATCTTTTGGCTAAGGAATTTAAAAAGTCCTAAAAAAGGATCTGTTTGTCACCAGAATAGTTAAAATTAAGAAACCTGCCAATAGCAAGGAATGGCAAGGATGTAAAGCCATGGACTTCTTGTAAGTTGATGTGACAAACTTAAATCTAGGTCTACACTATGACCAGCAATTCTACCTGTAGATACACCCAAGAGGACAGGATGTGCATGGCCACCAAACTACATTTATAAAATGTACATATATGTTTTCTCATAGTAATCAAAAATGGGATGCTTCCTAGGTACCCATTCAGAAAAGAATGGATTAACAAACTGTGTCCTATTCATACAGCAGATGCCAAAAGGAATGACTACTCGATATATAGAAGATATAGTGGTCTCAAAACATTATGTTGAATAAAAGAACCCTGGAACAAAAGAGTGTATACTATATGATTCTGTCTAGTTGAAGTTCAAGAACAAGAAAACTGATCTATGGTGGTAGAAGACAGAAGTGTAGTACCGATTGGGAAGGGACACAAGGAAACGTGGAGTGAAAAAATTTTCACTGGGCGCCGTGGCTCACGCCTGTAATCCCAGCAGTTTGGGAGGCTGAGGCAGGTGGATCACGACGTTAGGCGATAGAGACCATCCTGGCTAACATGGTGAAACCCCATCTCTACTAAAAATACAAAAAATTAGCCAAGCGTGGTGGCGGGCTAGTCCCAGCTACTAGGGAGGCTGAGGCAGGAGAATGGCATGAACCTGGGAGGCGGAGCTTGCAGAAAGCGGAGATCGCGCCACTGCACTCCAGCCTGGGTGACAGAGCGAGACTCAGTCTCAGAAAAATAAAAATTTTCTATATTATGATTGGAGTGGTAGATGCATGAGTGTATAGATATGTAGATTTTACCAACATGCAAGATTTGCAACTTTTTCTGTATTTGAAACTAAACATTTTAAGAGGTAAGTGGGAGTAGTGACTGGCACTTACACAGCTGAATACAGGGCATGCCTTACGAGGATTTTCACACTTGCACAGGGAAACTGAGGCTATAGTTCACATGTGCAGCAGGAAGTCCAAAAAGGGCTCCTCTTCTGAAACAAGAGTTGGGAAACCATGACATTATCATGAGTAGACAACAAAGTTTCTCCTCACTAATCCACACTGCTGAAAATGCAACCTGCATGATAATGCATGATTGGAAAAAGAGTCATCCACAAAGAAGGAATATAGACTGTGCACCTCATTTATACTGATGTTTGTGGGAGAATTCCAGTTCGAGAAACCATCAACAAAACCTATTAATAACAGGTGAACTCCATAGAACCCAGGCAAAACAACTATGGAACTGCTCCAGGATATATGTTAAACTCTCTTAGAAGAAGACCCCTTTGCAAAATGAATTGATAATCAAAACGATAAAAGATGCTGAAAAATGCAAAACCATGAAAAGCATTCTACAGAACCAGTAAATTGGAGAATTCAACCCTAAGAATGGAGAGCTAATGGAGCCATCCAAGAAGGACTTCAAAGTAGTATTTCATAAATACATAAGGTGATAAAGGAATAAGATATCAATTTATAGCAAAATTCAAGTGGTAAAAATAAAAATGAATAATAATATCTATTGTTGGTATCTTAATGAAGCTTCTTACAGCCTTCTGTGTAAACAATTGGGTATTTTTGCCTAAAACTGAAATTTCATGGACCTTTCAATCCAAGTCTGATTCCCTGAAGCACTGTGCAATTAAAACCCCTGTGCATGAAGGTATGTCCCATGGTTTTCTTTATTATAACATTGCTTTTACTAAGAACAAAATATGAAATTGTGGTGAATACTCATCAGTAATGAAATGGCTGAATAAAATATACAATGTACATTCATGAGCTAATACACAGTGACTAAAAGCAGTGACTTCGTTATAGATGAGTTGGCTTGGTGGGGTTTCCATAATGTGTCTTTAAGCAGAAAAACAAATGGCAGAAAAGTTGATTAGTATCTCATTTTTCCTACAAGAAGAATTGAGAAAAACAGAAACTTCTATGTGTTTTTATTCATTGTGATATGAGAATGGAATGTCATGGAAGGAAATATACTAGGATGATACTGTCGTTCTATGTAAATGTTGGGCAGGGGATTTAGATTTTTTTTATTCATGTGATATGAGAATGGAATGTCATGGAAGGAAACATAATGGGATGATACTGTTGTTCTGTGCAAATGTTGGGCAGGGGATTTAGATCAGGTAAGGAAAAAAATCAAAACAAATAAATGGTTTATTTTAAAAATACTGTCCTTGGAAAACAGCATGCATTTTGTAATTAGATTTAAGGGAAATTATACACCCAGTCAAACACATACATATGTGCATATATATTATGTATATATGTGTGTATATAAACACACACACACACACCGAGAGAGAGAGGGAGGGCAGGAAGAATAAGCGGAGACAAGAGAGAATGATAAAGTAATACATAGAAAAAAATTAATAAACTAAACAAAACTAAGTAGAGGAATAATACTTATTTAAAGAACAGTAGACTATGAAACAGAAACAGGTAGTTAACATGTGGAAAGCAGTTAAAAAATCCCAAAAAGTGAAAAATATTTGGTCGTTGAAACTAAAAATCCAGTCGATAGGTCACAATTAAAGAGAGAATTAGTGGCATGGCTGGGGGTGGAGGTGGAGAGACAGATGGGCTACTGTTGAAGAGACAGTGACTGAGGAATTTTGAGAAAAAAGTGAAAACATGAAAGGTCTTGGATTTAACATGTCCACCAAGTGTCAAGTTAGATGTGCCGGGAACAATGACAGAAATGGTGACTCACACCCAGCCACATCACAGTGAAGCTGGAGGAGAAATTCTTGAAAATGTCCATATGGAAAGGCAGGTTTCTAGAAAACACCAGCAATCAAAGTAACAATAGCTTTTCTCTCAACAATAATAATGGGCATGGAAAGGCAATGAGTATTTAAAATAGTTAGAAGTCCTGAGAGAAAATAATGATGATCTAGATTTCTGTAGTTACCCATTTTCATTTAAGAATAAAGGTAAAGATATTATTAAGTTTACAAGAACTAAGACATTTTAATACTGAAGATGCACCTTACCAACAAAAATACCTTTTTCATCCAGAAAGCAATGGTAGGTAAAACCAAAAAGAACAAAACAGTGATTTACAGATGCCTGGGAGTCGGGCCGTTGCAGTCGATGGAGTTTATCGGCTCAGCGGATGCCATCCCATGGAGACAGGAGCTGAGTCCTCTGTAGAACCCAGAAAGAGAAAGGTTCCTACGGCCCGGAGCCTGGGGGCTGGGTGCACAGATGGCTGAAAGTGTCATGCCTCTCTTCCTGCTCCCTCTGATTTAAGCTGGGCATCCCTGGGCAGATGCTGCCAGAAGCCTGAAGACTCTCCCTGACTCTTCCACCATCCTTACTATCCCAGCACAGAACAGAAGGAGAAGGTGGAGAGGCAGGAGGATTCCGAGGGGTACAGAACTCTAAGCCAGAAGCAAAGAGAATGAAAAAAAGTAAAATATTATGGTAAATCTAAGTATTAGTCTAAAAATGAGAATAGAAGGAACATAGGTTTTGTATGTGCTCAGAATCACCTTTCAAAGAAAAAGAATGGCTAACCATTACTTGAGAGTTAGCAAGGATGTTTAAAAGGCAGTTAAGGTCAGGCACGGTGGCTCATGCCTGTAATCCCAGCACTTTGGGAGGCTGAGGCGGGTGGATCACAAGGTCAGGAGATCGAGACCATGCTGGCTAACATGGTGAAACCCTGTCTCTACTAAATATACAAAAAAATTAGCCAGGTGTGGTGACAGGCGCCTGTAGTCCCAGCTACTAGGGAGGCTGAGGCAGGAGAATGGCATGAACCCGGGAGGCAGAGCTTGCAGTGAGCTGAGATCGCGCCACCGCACTCCAGCCTGGGCGACAAAGCGAGACTCAGTCTCAAAAAAAAAGAGGGCAGTTAAAGCACACAACAACTTCTTTTTCTTTGAGGGGAGACTAGAAATACTGATTAACTTTAGTTAATTTTCAATTATGTTAGAAAATGTAAAGGCAACCATCAAAAGAATATGCACAGAATATTTAACAACTTGACTAGTAGAGGAAAACAAAGGGAAGACACAAAATCAGCACCATGAGTGGAATGAAGAGGGGAGAAAAGAAAGAAGCAAAGAGAAACATGCCAAATACAAAATGCAAAGCTCTATATGTTCCCCAAAATGCATACCATTTACAACATAACAAAAATATAGTTCCCATAAAAATTACCTCACCAAATATGTCCACAATGCTTAAGTAAAAACAGGCCAACCTAAATCAGTGCATATGCCAGGTTTATGGATGGAATGTCTCAGCATTGTCTTCCCTTCTGGAACTGGGATGTGTTGGCTGGTGCACCAGCAGCTGGCCTGGAGCATGAGGTGAACTTGAGCAAGGAAACCACAGATTGTGGGGACAGAAATGAAGAAGGAGCTAGGCCTCTTGGAGCACATAACTGCCATGCCAGGCCTGAATGCTGCCCATGAGTTCCCGATGTGAGAGAAAATGCAGTGTAAGCCTGTTGTTTGCAGACAAGCCTAACCCTAACAGGTATTATTCAATAAATAATGTCAAGGAAATTGGGTTTACACAGAAAAAATTAGGTCACTACCTCATAATATATGCAAAAATAAATCCTAGGTGGTTTAAAACTCTAAGTGTGAAAAAAAAGTAAGATTCAATATCTGTGAGTAAGAATCTATGGCTTACGGGGATTGAAAATTTTAAGATACACAAAAATTACAAAACACAAAGGAAAAAACTACCATATATTTCCACAATAAGATACAATAAAAGCCATGAAGATAAGAATTTGGGGCCGGGTGCAGTGGCTTACACCTGTAATCCCAGCACTTTGGGAGGCCAAGGTGGGTGGATCACCTGAGGTTAGGAGTTCCAGACCAGCCTGGCCAACATGGTGAAACCCCGTCTCTACAAAAAATACAAAAAAAAAAAAACTAGCCGGGTATGGTGGCTCACACCTGTAATCCCAGCTACTTGGGATGTTGAGACAGGAGAATCACTTGAACCTAGGAGGCGGAGGTTGCAGTGAGCCGAGATCATGCCATTGCACTCCAGCCTGGGGGACAGAGCAAGACTTCATCTCAAAAAATAAAATGAAATTAAAAAGATAAGAATTTCCTACCCAAATAAATATTTTCTTATTCTAAATATTTAATTTTAATAAATATTTAATAAATATTATAATATTTAATTCTCAATAAATATTTAATAAATATTAGAATAAATATTTTAAAAATATGTATTCTAAATAGATATTTTCTTATTCTAAATAAGAAAAAATCTGATAAATGAGCAGGAACAGAACCAGAAGTACTGATGACAAGAATGATATGAAGAAAAAATGTTCAACCTTAGTAGTTTTCAGGGAACTGCAAAACAATACAAAAGAAAGCAAATTCTTACCCATTAATTTGAAGAAAAAAAATTTTGAGAGTAACAATTTGTCTTGGTCTGTTTGGGCTGCTGTAACAAAATACATGAACTGGGTGAAACATAGACAACAGACATTTATTGTTTACAGTTTTGGTGGCTGGAAGTCCAAGATCAAGATGCCTGCACATTCAGTGCCTGGTGAGGGCCTGCTTCCTGGTTCATAGATGGCCCCTTCTCCCTGGGTCCACCTTGTAGTGGAGGGAAGGCAGGAGCTCCCTTGGGTCTATTTCATAATGGCACTAATCCCATCATGAGTGCTCTACCCTCATGAACTAATCATCTGCCCAAGTCCCCACCTCCTAATACTATCACCTAGGGGGTTAACATTTCAACATGTGAAATCTGGGGGGACACAAACATTCAGACCATTGCACCGTGGTGGTTGGCTAGAGTGTAAAGTAATGATGGTGCACACAGCTGGTGTGAGTATGAGTTGGAAGGACTTCTTTGGAAAAAAGTTTGCCAGTATATTTTAGAATTGTAAATGTGCATAGCCAGGCAATGTGCAGCAATCACAAATTTTTGCTTGTGGGTTGATAGAGAGATGCTCTCATGCATTTTGTACAGGGAAACTTGAACATGTATATTGATTAAATCATTGTTATTAATGACCAGAAATACAAAATAGAAACAGAAATAGAAATGTGGTTATCAAGAGAAAAATGGGTTAATTAATTATAGAACATTTGTATAATGTACTGCTACACAGCATTTGTATTTACGCCAGCATGGAGAAATGTCAAAACATATAACTAAGTTAAAAAAAAAAGATGAAACAGTATTAGTATGATATATTTATTTATTGCAAATTCAAACAAATTAAAACCAATGCATTATATTGTTTGGAGTGTGTGTGTGTATGTGTGTGTGTGTGTTTAGCATATGCACACACTATCGCATACATGGCATATTTTGATAGAGGCTTTCCCTAGGGAAGAAGTGAGGATGGGACTGGAGTTGGTAGGCAAAGGATGCCCTTGCTCTATGCGTTGTAGCCAAGGTTTTGAAAAAGTGAAACTATATACATGCACACACCCACCCCCACACACACAGTCATGTGCCTCATAACCACATTTTGGTCAACCGTAGACTGCACATAGGATGGTGGTCCCATAGAATTACAATACTACATTTTTACTCTACCTTTTCTATGGTTAGATATGTTTAGATACACAAATCTTTACCATTGTGTTACAGCTGCCTACAGTATTCAGTACAGGAACATGCTATGCAGGTTTGTAGTCTAGGGGCAATAGGCTATACCGTACAGCCTAGGTGTGTAGAAGGCTGTACTATCTAGGTCTGTGTAAGTGCACCCTATGATGTTCACATAACAACAAGATCACAAAACATCACATTTCTCACAATATATCCTCGTTACATGACACATGACTATATATATGTATATATATATGTGTGTCTGTGTATGTATATGTGTGTGTGTGTGTGTATATATATATATGGAGAAAGAGAGAGAAATACAGCTGTTAGGTTTAAGGGACAGGATTGGAGGTATTTGTGTTCTTCCTTTTTCTTTTCTGGAATTTATAAAATTGCTGTAACCTTTACTTATAAAATTATTATAGAAAGACTCCACTAGCAGGCCTCAGGTTAGGGCACCTTTGCTATAGGAGTGTGAAGTGATGAGAGACCAGGAGTCTTACATCTCACTTGTCCATCCTTTTCCTACTTCAGTGAAGATTCCTGCCCCTCTTCCCTAACTCAGAATTCAGAGAGTGTGGCCAGAACCTGCCTCTTGGTTGTTCCTATTTGTATGAGAGAGTGAGATTCTTGGAATTTTAATTACCCACAGAAGTCAGTTTTAAATTGTGCTGAGGTGTCTTTGAAATAGTTTCATCGTTTCCAATGGATAAAAGAAATCTTGCAGAAAGAACTGGAAACAGTTTATGATCTTGTTTCTGTGAAAAACAACAACGAAAAAGAACTTCCAATATACTTACATAATAGGAAAAAATGGCTGGGCTCAGTGGCTCACGCCTGTAATCTCAGAACTTTGGGAGGCTGAGGCGGGCAGATCACGAGGTCAGGAGTTCAAGACTAGCCTGGCCAATATGGTGAAACCCCGTCTCTACTAAAAATACAAAAATTAGCCGGGCATGGTGGTGTGCACCTGTAGTCCCAGCTACTCAGGAGGCTGAAGCAGCAGAATCGCCTGAACCTGGAAGATGGAGGTTGCAGTGAGCTAAGATCACGCCACTGCTCTCCAGCCTGGGCAACAGAGTGAGACTCCATCTCAAAAAAATAAAATTAAATTTAAAAAAAAAGGAATAAATGTCATGTCACACATATTTTTAAAAAATAGGAAAAAATAAAGTATTTGAATGCTAGTTCACTCACAATGTGGAGCCTCTGTGCTGTGCTGGGGAAGCTGGAGGAGAGCCAGTGTTCTTGATGTGTGGCTAGAGTCCTTCTGCATGATTGACACATGCAATCATGTGGTCAGGGGTGCAGTGGCCTGTGCTTTGCTGAGTGGAAACCCACCCCCATCCAGTATCAGTTCTGTGGCCTTGGCTGGTCATGTTGTCCCCCTGACTCTCACTTTCCTCCTCTCTGCAATGAGGGTAATAACAGTGTCTGATGGGGTGGCATGAGAATTACTTTAACATGCTGTATATTTAGCCCCTAAAACAATGCCATAATAATGCAACCAAAACGTAACTATTTATTGTTAGTATTGGTGTTACTATTCCTTTTTGCTACTGGCTCCAGGCTCCACAGGCAGGAGAATCCTGCTTGGTTTCTCACCACCTTGTCCTTGGCATCAACTATGATATCTAATAAATAGTGGTGTTTAATTATGTAGTGGCTGGAATAATGAGTAGAAGAAACTGGTGTTGCATTGTGCCGGAACACTTATTCTGTACTGTGAATATGAACCCAGGCAATATTCTCAAAAACCACTTGACCTTGTGTATCAAGTATCAAAATTGTTCAGTTTGTGGTTTGAAGATTGTACTTCTGGAAGCTTTTCCTAAAGAAAGGATCCAAAATACAGACCAGGAATTATATGGAAGGCCGTCTTGGCTGTATAGGAACTTGGTAACCTTTAAGAGACAAAGGTTGGGTAAATCATGTCCAGATGGTAAGATACTGACATGTTTTGTCCAAGATAATTTGAAAATATAGGTAAATTTTCATTACAGGGAGAAGTTGTAGTTAGTTTGGTGAAAAATGCTTTTCATTTAAAAGATCCAAGTTTGATTTTTCTGCCTGCCACTTTGTGGTTGACAAGATTGGCCAAGTCAGTATCTGTGAGCCTTCGTTTCCACATCTATAGTGTAGGAAAATAGCACCTGTCTCCTAGAGTTTGGAAAATAATTAACTGTATGTAAAAGCTCTTTTAAGACCACAAACTCATCTATAATTATAATTCTCAAGTTGTATTCAGGGATATGCTGTTGACATTATTCATATTTAATTTAGTGCTTCAATTAAATACCTACTTGGAGAAACTCTGTGAGCACTAACGAAGAGCAGCTCCAGGAAAGAGATCAAGGGAAGAAATGCCTTGTTGTTTTTTAGAAGGCTTGACATTTTACCCTATTTTAAGATACCCCTTCCTCCTCCTCTTTCCTGACAGCCTGTATCTGTATTCAATCATTACCTGTCAACACAGTTTTATTTGGTATGAATAAATATGGCATAATTAGCTTGAAAATGATTCTCTTAATTACAGTTGTGGAGTTGCTTTATTTGCTCAGCCTTCACATCTAAAGAATATGACACAACGCACCGAGATGACTTAAAACAAAGTCTAAATTTATCAGTGGGTCCTTTTGATGCACTCCTGTCAGTGTCTTTGCCCAATTTCTTTTGACACGTCTTCAAGGTTCAAATCTATTCAGCCACATTTATTCCTTAGGACAGTCTTGGGGTGCAGGGCACTTTACTTGACCATCAGTCTCCTCCAGATTACAGCTGATGCCCAAAGGGACTGGAAGGAAAGATGCTGTGTTGTTGTGAGAATCAAGTGAGAAAATACATTGGAAGACACGTATCTCTTTCCTGACACACAGTCTCAGTGCTCAAAAATATTTATTTGGGGCCGGGCGCGGTGGCTCACGCCTGTAATCCCAGCACTTTGGGAGGCTGAAGCAGGTGGATCTCCTGAGGTCAGGAGTTCAAGACCAGCCTGGCCAACATGGGGAAACCCCGTCTCTACTAAAAATACAAAAATTAGCTGGGCATGGTGGCAGACACCTGTAATCCCAGCTACTTGGGAGGCTGAGACAGGAGAATCACTTGAATCTGGGAGGCGGAGGTTGCAGTGAGTTGAGATCATGCCATTGCATTCTAGCCTGGGCAATAAGAGAGAAACTCTGTCTCTCTCTCTCTCTCTCTCTCTGTCTGTCTCTCTCTCTCTTTCCCCATATATATATATTTGGTCACTTGCTCACCCATTTCATCCTTTGTCTTCCTTTTTTATGATTGTTTCCATGACTGAAGTCCGGACTCATGGATGGACAAAATTTGGTCTGTAAATGCTGTGATTGATGTGATGATTTACCTGTGGCAGCACCCCAAGAGTCATGAACTGGGTGTTAGGAGCCCTCCCATCTAGTCCTAATTTTTACATTCTGGAGAGCACTCACTTTTCAGGTGTCAGCTACTTTCATCTAAGCCGTATTATTATTGTTGTTATTATTATTATTTGGAATACAGAGTAGTCTCCAAGGCTACTGCTACCATTTCCCCACCACACTGTTAAGCAACTGCCACTTTGTCATCATCTTCCTGACCTTGCATCTGGGCAAAATGTTTTGGGTCTGGTTGAAAAACATAGGTTCTGTCATTTTGGGGTTTGGTGTCATATCATTTGGGTTAAATAATCTTCTGCTTTCTTGATATCTTTGGATGACTGATGGTCTTTTATTCAGCTTTCCACTTCTGTGAGCTCAGAAGATTTTCTGGCTTTTTTCAGTGACCGCTCCAACTGTTGCAGTGTGTCCCCTTGACTTAAATGTTAATATTAATTGGTGCCCACAGCCTGGGCCACACTCAGGCTTCAGATCACCTTACTTCCAAACACTCCCTCTCACACTCCCTCTCTCTCATATATATTCATTCCCTGTATTTTAAACACTGCAATATGTTAATACGGTTGTTTTCTGCAGACAGCAGTCACTGAGATCTGCTCACATATTTATGATTGTGTGACTCTGTCTCTCCAAGCTTCTTCTGGGATACTTTTCTTTCTGCCTGAAGATTACCCTGTAGTATTTCTTTTAGTAAAGACCTGAGAGTGATGAATTTTCTCAGTACTTGTTCATTTGAAACTGTCTATATTTTCCTTTAATTCTTAGATAATGTATTTGCTCAATACATACCTCTGTTTTGACTATTTTTTTTCAAAACTCTGAATATATTTTTTAACTGTCTCCTGACTCCTAGCTCTCAATGCTCAGTCTACATTTTGCTCCTTTGGAAGTAATTTAATGTTGTTTCTTTTTTTCCTTTGGCTGCCATTAGTGTCTTTTCTTTGTTTTTGTTCCAGCAGTTTTATTATATAATGGCATTCCAAGTTGTATATTATTATTAGTTCTATTTTTCCTCCTGGTGTCCCTTATCTATGGTTCAATGTCTTTGATAAGTTCTCTGCCATAATCTTTTAAAAAATTGCTCATGCACTATTTTCTCCTGTACTGCTGATATTTTAATTTCACATAGGTTAGACCAGGTGTGGGCAACCATGGCCTACTGGCCAAACACAAACTGTTGCCTGCTTTTGTGAATAAAGACATGTTGGAAGACAGCTATAGTCGTTTATGTACCAGGCGTGGCTTTTTCCTGCTGCAACAGAAGAGCTCAGTTTGCTCCAGAAACTGGATAATCTAATACATCTGGAATATGTACTGTTTGTCCCTTTACAGAAAAGTTTGCCAACCCCTGGGTTAGATCTTACCACGATATTCTTTATGTCACTATGTATTCTCCATATTCTTAAATTTTTGTCTCTTTGTGCTCCACTCCACTGGATGTTTTCTTAATATTTGGCAGTTCATTCCCTCAATTCTCAAAGCTCTCTGCTTTTTCTTATTTCTCTCCACTGCCTTCGTAATGTCAATGACTGTATTTCTGGTTTTAGAACTTCCACTTGATTCTCTGTAGTTTTCAATTGTCTGCCTAAATTCTTAATTTTGTCTTTTATCTTATTGAATACAGTGAGCAAATCTAGTTGAAATTCTGTCAGATAATTCCAATCTCTAGAGCAATTATGCTTTAGTCTGCTGTTTTTATTCTTGTTTGCCTGATCTCATGTGTTTATTAATTTTTATTATTTGCTGGATACTCTTTTTGCAAACATTTGTAGGAATGATTTGAGACTAAAGATGCCATTATCTTATCCGGAGAGGGTTTATATGTGCAGGTACCAGACAGCATGGCACGTAATACAACCCAGAACCACCAAAGCATGGCATGTAATAGAATGCAGAATCACCAAATCAAGTTGAGCGTTAGTCTCTGGTAGGGCCTGTCCACTTCTATTTCACTCCTAGTTCCAGAACGCAGCAGTTCCAGGTCCTGACCCAAAGCTCGTGGCATTCACAGGCAACTCTGTCCCAACCCCAACTGGAAGGGTTTGTACTGCAGTTTTTGTGATATTTAATCTCTCCATCCTAGTACACAGTAATTCTTTCTCTTTGGTTCTTGTTTTATTTCTTTCCATGGTTATTTTTTTAAGTAGGCCCTTTGCTCTCTTGGTTAATTTTGTTCCTATAATTTTAGGTGTGATCACAATTGTCAGTGGATATTTTTCTCATTTCCCTTTTTATGTACTTACTTTAAAATCTCAGAAAGTTATTTGGTTTTCTGGGTATCCAGTCTTACCAGCAGCATGACAGATGAGATTCATCACTAGTTTTCCAGTGTTTATTGAAGCAATATCATTCTCCTCTCTGTTTTATTGTCTTACAGGCTTCAAGTTTAAAGAAAATAGTAATGGCTAGAGAAGCATCATCTTCTCCCGATTAAAATCAATTGATTTTAATTGAAATGATTTCAGTTCAACATGATTTGGAATAATAACTCCTGTTAGATTTTGACAAAGTTTTCTTCTTTCATTTAAAAACTTTTCTGCTTTTGCAATATTTTACTAAGAGTATCTGCTACATTTCATCAGCGCCTTTTTTACCTCTTCATGTGGTAATGATTTTCCTCTTATATGTGTGGCTATAAAACATGTTGACACATTTCCATATATAGAACCACACTTGCATTTCTTAATATATCATTTTGTATTTTTAATGCATGATGCTGAATTCTATGTATTTTCCTTTTAAGCTTTTATCTGAATTTATAGATAACTTTGGGTTTCTTTCACGGTATCATCTTTGTTAGGCATTTGTAGCGTTTGTATTGAAGTTTACGTGGCTTCATTATGTCACGGGAAGCTCTTCATTTTTGCCTATGACATTGAATACTATAAATACTACCAGGAGTAAAGGTTCTCTTACAGATGAGATCGAGTGTGTTCAGGGTGGTATGGCTGTAGACAAAGGTTTTATTTTATTTAATTGTCAGTTTATCTGGCTTTGTGTGCTTTTTTAAAGAGTAAGCTTTTGATCCATCCTTTGTACAATAAGTGATTTATTCAAATGTTTCATCCTTTCTTGGGTCCCTTTGCCCATTCTCTGTTGGCCAATATCTTGCCCTATCTTGCCCTCCATTCCTGGCATCAGTTGTCTCAGCCTGAGAGGCCAGGTTTGCGTTTGACTTGTATTTAGTTGTTCTGAGCCTTTGGGGCTACTAGGCTCAGGAGGTGAAGCTGACTGAGCTTGAGCAGAGAGGAGGAGAGTCCTGTTCAGGTTGCCTCAGTCCCAGCTTTCCAATTCTTTTGTTCCATTTGTTCCACCAACCAGCTAAATCTTTAGAGTGCTGCTGGCCTATAGGAGACTCCACCCATCTGACAGTACAGCTTGTGGAACTTGAGAAATTTAAAAGAACAGCACTGAAATTATATTTGGGGTCATAGGGGAGTCTGGAATGAATGATTTAGTAGAAAGGTTTAAAAAAGAGTGAGAGAGCACTAATTATGCCTGACCCTACCCCACCTCCGCCCATGCACAAAACGTCCTGTCTCTTTCGACTGTGGCCTTAGTTATTTGGGTTGAAACTAATTAGGAGGAAGCTCAAGATATGTGTTGTTAGCCCCCAAAAATGTGTGCTATATTGTTTCTTTGAGATACTCTTGTTCCCATCTATCTATGCCTTGCTTGTCTCAAACCACTACAGTATTATTTCAGAATATATTAGTTTTCCCTAAAAGTCTTTGGGTTGGTTAGATTTCTAGTAGAATAACTATAAATAGGCTTTTGATAGGCAACTCATCTCTTTTAAAATATGGATTGAAATCACTTCGTATATAATAATAATTAAAATAATTCATAATTTATGTTTGTACTACTAAACAGGTATTTTTCTGAAGTTGAATTCATAGATTTTTTAATAAAAGGGACAAATATTAGATATACTTAATCTCCAATTAATTAAAATTTTCCTTTCCTTTTTTTAAATTGTCTTGAAAATAAATTACATTTTGGTATTATTTTATAAGCCTAAGAAAAAATGAAAACAGCTTTTACAGAAGCACCCAAGTGCCTGCTTAACAGTTGCTCATATTTTTTGTTTTAAATTTTTAAAATTATTTAAAAAATGATTGTATAAAAATAGATTTATATGTGCCATAATACTTGAGAAAAAAACTGGTGATATAATCAATATTTATTCTGTTCTTTTATTAATTTAAAAGAAAACAAAGCTAGTGGAAGTAACACTTTTTTGTTTACATGGAAGTTGTCCAGAGTTTTCAATTAGGAGTAGTAAGAGAAGTTCTTGGCTATTTCTCTTTGTTCTGCTAAGCCTTCTCCACCTTACAATGTTAGCACATGGCAATATAAAGCAAATTAGAAAAAGAAAAACATAGCAGTATTTCACATCAATAAACCATCCACTGTCTTTATTTTGTCTTCTCTTTCAGTCTTTTTCCATATACATCCTATATGGAATTTAGATTGTCACTGTAAATAGAGAGAGAGAGGAAGGAAGAGAGACTGAGAGAGATATGGAGAGAGATGGAGAAAAAGAGAGACGGGGGAGAGACAGAGAGAGAGAGACAGAGAAAGACAGACAGGGAGTAACAAAGAGAGACAAGGAGAGAGACAGAGATAGTGAGTACAGAGAGGAACCAGGGAGAGAGACGGGGAGAGAGGTAAACACTACATCTCATCCCTGGTGAGCTTTTAGCTTCTGCACCTCTGGGTGTCCACTGAAGAGATCAATGTGTAAGTTTCCTAAGGCCACACAAGAACAGACAAAAATTTACTTAAAAGAATCTGATTCCCAACTTTTTTTTCCTAAAAGGAAATTCAAGTCATTTATAAGTTTCAACTACATCTTCTATTTTTTGTGGGTTTTTTGTTTTCTTTTTTTTTTTAATCTGAATTTTCCTCTATCTTAAACTCTCTGGGGAATAAATCCACAGAAAACCTCAAAGCTCTCTGTCAATCGCCTCAGAGTTGTCTCCATTTCATCTCTGCCGTGGGCCCACCTGCTTGCTACCTGGATTAACATTCCCTCTTCCTCCCTGAGCTTGTCTGGGTCCTTTGAGACAGAGAAGCAAAGACCTGATGAGATGGGCCAGAGATTTCCCAAAAGAAACAACTTTTGAGGGGAAATGAGGAAGGCGGGGGGAGCTGTCAGGCCTTCATGCAGGTTTGAACTTGAGGAGAAGCAGGCAAGGAAGTCCACTGACCTGAACCGGCCAAGCAGTACCTAACCCAGGGAGGCGTCCTCCCAGAGCAGGGGCCAGAACAGCGAATCCAGGGCACTGCCGTGGAGAACAGATCAGGCCGAGTTACCAAGCTGCAATGTTGACTCAAAAAATAAGCTTAAATATAAAAATGGTTTCATCTGAAATGAATGTACTAAAAAATAGGAAAAACAGTTTGGAAAAAAGGTGATTTATGTTCTCAAAATAAACATTAAAAATAATGATATATCCATGGCATTAGATTTAAACTAACTTGCAGATTGGGAAAGCCCAAGAAAAAATTAAAATCACATCTGCTAATGTTCAAAAATCATAGTGTAAAACATTAGTTGCACATGTAGGATTGATGAGGACATTAGCTCAGGCATGTTCTTCCAAAGATGTGGAAATGATAAACAATGTAAAAATAAAATGGGAAAAATTGACAGAAAAAGGAAATTTCACCTTCCTTTAGTTGTACTTCCTCAAACAGACATCAGAACAGATTGAAGAGAATGAATACAAATTTTGGCTTTAAAGTTTCTAATTGAACACAAATTTGAAATGGTCCATCAAGTATCAGTTAAAATCAATGAACAGAGCCTAATTCATAGACATACCCTAGTGAATGTTTGAATTTCTAGAATAAAGAAAACAAGTACTCTACAAAGATGTAAAAGTCATGCTGGCCTCAGATTGTCCTGTGCTAAGAACAGAAAGCAGTGGAGAGCAATCTCCCTTAGGCATTGATGGGTGGAGATAGTATTTCTTCCTGCAGAGGGTTAGCATGACTATGGATGTGGGGACAGCCAAGGTAGGAGGCAACTCCCAGGACCTAGGGGCATTGCACACTCCACACAGAGCACTGAGCACAGAACCAGCTGCAGACCTGTCAGGCTGGTAGAGGAAGGGGTTCCTGCAGTGGCCCCTGAAGCCACAGTACTGGAGCCAGTCCCTTGGAGTTTGGGAGGGAAGAAGGGTCCAGGCTGCTGGCTGAGGAGCCGCTGCCCATGTCTGGGCTGCAGGAAGGACAAAGATAGCAAATGGGTGACAGTACTACAGAAACACGGGTTCCTCCTAGGTCCTGCTGACCATAGCATGAGAGCCAATCACTGAGTTGAGTACTGCCTGGGAGGAAGGTTTTAACTGGGTGCTACAGCCAAGGAGAACAGGAGATAAAGTCTCAAATTGTCTCCTTGACTAAAATTGGGGGATTCACATGGCTGGGAAGGTGGAGAACAGCAATTTGGGGTGTGGTAAGAAAGCCATCCTGATGGATGAGGGGTGTGGCATCTCATTCTCTGGATCCTGGGATCCACTGAAGTTCAGGAAGGAACTCAGTTCTAAGACAAATATAAATTTCAAGTTTTAAGGCAGTGGGTCAATTTCTATGTCTATTTAAAAACCAGTAAATATCATTTATATAGGACAGTTGGGCTGATTGCCTCAGGAGAGCAGGACCTGCCACCTGACTGTGTCAACACTGTGAGATTTACAGCCCAAACTCAAGTTTTAATTCATTGTCTTAAATATTTTCACTCCTAAACAGGGACAAAAATAAATAAATAAACCTAGGATTCCAAAGGAGAGAAAAACAAAAGTCCAAAAATTATATAGACATCGATAGCTAATCAAAACAAATAGAAAAATAATACATTAGAAAATAGAAAAATTACAGAGGAAATTCAGAAACCTAAAAACTAATTCCTTGACCAAACCAATAAAATCATAGCTTCTAACAAGTCAAATAAAAAGATGAAAAGCATCAAATTTTTGAAATTAGGAGATAGAATATAAGAGTTGTATGGCTAAATTTAAAATTATAGGAGAATTCCTTGTACTACCGCAATTTTTTAAATATTTGATAAAATATCAAAATCTCAATTACATGATTATCTGGGTTCACTAAAAGTGTGTCTAAAGGAGAAGCAGAAAAATAGAATCCTTCAAAAAGCACATAAGAAATTGAAATAATTGTTAAATAATTTAGTTCCAGAAAAGTTTTAATGTAACTTCTGCAAGGCTTTTGAAAAGCGAATAATATGTCTCAGTTAAAGTTGGCACATAAAATGACAGGTAATTTATCAACAAATTTCATAAAGTTAGGATAATTCTAAACCACAATCTAATTTTTAAAAAATATATCTGAAAGGAAAACTATATAAACATATATAATTAATTATGTTCATAAAAATTAAAAATAAAAATTTACAAGAAAACATGGGAAAATTGCACTTATTGATACAGATGTAAGATGGAAGATTAACTTTATGAAAATACATTCTGAAAAGGTAAAACTCCTTATATAATTAGGATTTTTTCTAATAACCCTTTCAATTACAAGAATTATCTATTTCAACTCAGTCTCCTAAACAGCAACAAAAAAGTGAAGCACAAGATTTGTTTTTAAGAAAATATCTCCTCTCATTTTATTCTGAAAGTTCTTACCTAGTCTATTAATACAAAGGTGTTAACATGGTGATCAGGAATAGATACAAGAGTCTAGGAGGGTGTAAGCATTTGGGACTAATTTTAGATGTGGTTAAAGCATTGATTTATGAGTGCAGGTGCTTGCGGCCTGGACCAGTAGCACCGAGGACGCAGCCCTGGAGCTGGGGAGAAGCAGCTGGCCGCTGATGCTTTCAGGGTAAACCTGGTAGGGCTACAGGTCCTTGGCGTGGCAGAGGAGGAGAGGAATCAAGACCCCTGTGATTCTGGTGCTGTGCAGTCAGAGGAGTCTCCCCTCCCTGCCAGGGGAAGTTTGGAGAAAATCAGTTACATTTTTGATGTGATGGATTTTGAAAAGGCTGTTGGACATCGGAGTGGAGAGGTCAGGAAAGCAGTGTGTGCAGGAGCCTGGAGATAGGGGAGAGGTCTAGATTGGAGGCATCATCAAGGTGCTGCGCAGTTTCTGAAGCCCCTGGGCTGGGCAAGTACAGAGAAGGAAGCATCCCACACTGAATGTGGGGCACCACAGTGTGGGGTGAGGGGAGTGAGGGGACCTTGGTAAGCTGTGCTTCTACTATACTGAAATTATCAGTGTGGCTTTGAATCACTTTTAGTAAAAGCCCTTGAATATGCAGACAGTAGAGTATATTCCTATTTGGAAACACAAAATTCGCCATATTAGCCCGACCGCTACAATGTTAATTAAGCTTCCTATAGCTTCTAAGTCATCATCTAATATACTTTATGCTAATATAGGTAATTAAAAACGATATGATTACTTTTTAATTTTGATTTCAAATGGATTTTTCTTCAACTATTTCATTGATATGCTCTTTTCCATTTTAAGATTTAAAATGTTATTTCTTCATGTTGTTTTTAATTTCACTTGTTCTTATCAAATGTCCCTATTCAGTTCTTTTAGAATGTGGTAAGTATCATGTTGTTATGTCGTGTACTCTTTTCTTAACTTTTACTTTAGGTTCAGGGGTGCATGGGTAGGTTTGTTATATAGGTGAACTAGTGTCAGAGAGGTTTGCTGTACAGATTATTTTGTCACCTATTATGTAGTTTTTTAAAAGAAGTGATGCATTGTTTAAAATTAATCTTTTGATTTAGCCTTTCTGAATTTTTATTTGTATTTATGTTCTTTCACACACAACATTTTGGTGCTTCTTTGCTTTTAATCAAAAACATGTAGCCTTTATTGCATAGGAAAACGTGTATCTTACAATTGTTGGACCTTATAAGACTTCTTCTACCCTAATTTCTATTTTATGGGTCCTTTGTAGTTATTTTTTTTCTTTTTCTTTTGACTGGTCTTGTTTGTCTTTACCTTCATTTTTACTTTTACTTATGTTCAAGGCAAAGTTTAAGTAATTTTTTGCAGAAAATTTATTTTAAACCATCGCAATTCCTCTGTGACGTCTTTGCACATGAACATTAAACTACTTGAATTATAAAATTCTTTATCGACAAGGGTTTGTGTATTTTAACTTTAGGGATGCTTTATACTGATCGATGATGATTTGGGTTCCCCCCCCAATCTCAATACTACTGAATAGATGCTAGATTTGTGGTCTAGCTCTGACATACACTTATTTATTAGTGGCTTTGTGTGTGATTCTTAGCAATTTCTCAACAGCAATTTTGACTTCAGGATTTTCTGCATCGTTTGAAAGATTTGCAATTGATTTGTTTTATGTTGGATGCCAGTCATCAAGAATGACAGACAAAGATATTGACACCACTTTGGACTGATTTTAAATGTGGTTATATCATTGATTTATTAGTGTATGTGCTTGGATTACCATGTTTTTGTTTCCCTAGTAAAACTTGTAATTGTGGGGTGTTAGATAACACCATGCTGTATTCTCCTTACATGGTCTTTTCATTTGTGTATCATTTCATTTGTGTCTCTATGATAATCAGATGTCAATGGTTTCCATTTGTACAGGATCCAACACAACTTATGGAAGTAAAATAGGCCCTTCCAAAATTTCAGTGAATTCTCAGAGAGGCTCGTCCCGGGGCCCAGCTCAAATGCAAGCGTCTCCATTTGTTGAATTAGGAAGTCTATACAACATCACCCCAACCCATGGCACTTCTACTGTCTGCACTGCGCTTTCCATATACGGAACTTCTCTCCCATCCCCCAGAAATATCTATTCACAAATGTTCTAGCCTACTGCACTTAACCACCAGACTAGCTGCTGCTTTCTTCCTTGCATTGTATTTATTCACAGTTCTCCAATCTATGTTTATTGCTTCACTTATTTACATTTGTGTATTTGTAGCCTGTTTCATCATTGCCCTTCACAACCACTCGGTATCATGTTTTCATCCACGTCGCTAGAGGCGGGCTCCTACTGGCTTTGAGAGTTGATCATGTACTTCTCTGTCCAACTCAGGGACTCTTCCCAGACTCTTCAGTGAGGTCTCATTGGTAGCTCAAAATTGGCCTTGGTGGAAGTAGTCCATGGCCACTATTTTTTCTGGGCCTTTTTTTAAATTTTCTGACAGCCAGTTAAATACTAATCAAGACACCACTAAATTTCCTTTTTCCTTATCTTCTTAGGTTTAATCCTGCTCCTAATTCTAGTTTTCCTTATTTGTTTCACAATAACTTGGTGTTTATCGATTTTGTTAGCTCTGCAGCTATTATCTAGATGATCACTGATTTTCCTCAATTTAGTTCTTGTTCAGATTATCAATTTAGGTATGGTATAGAGCTACAAAACGGTGGTTTCACTATATTTTATTCTATTAGTAATATCGATTTTTTTTTCTAATTCATAACATTCATGACATTCTATTCATCCTTTGTACCATGTCACTACGAAGGGGTTAAGACCAGTTCAGGAGGACTGGCTTCAGAATCTGAGATCATAGCAGGCCTCCCTGAAGCCTCAGGCAGCCTGCATCCAAGCACACTCCTTGGGCCCAGCGGTGTTTAAGAAGTGCACCCTTTGCCAGGCGCGATGGCTCACCCCTGTGAGACCAGATATACAGGGAATGCTCACCTTTTGTTTCTTCTGAGTGCATTACAAATGATTATTCCCCCATTTCTGAATCACATCACATTCACTTCATGACTTTTAAAATATATTAATGGAATTTGGAGAAGGAGCATTTCCTGGTGTTGCCATTTTTTTGCGAGTTTTTCAAAATGCTACTTAGGCTTCTATTGTGAAAGTTAAACTTGATGGCATGTCATAGTAGCCAGTGGATTGAGGTCTAACTATCAAAATAAGACGGTATAATTTAAACATATCGTGGCAATATTAGTGCTTTCCCACATACTTGAAATTGTTATGCCTCAAATGTGGGGAAGTAGAGGGAAGAAATGCATGAGAGGCAGAAGATGGCAGCAAAATCAGGGCAGCCAAGACATTAAAATGGGTCCAGTGAAAGGAGTCCCCGGAGCTAGACACCAAGGCTGGTCAAAAATGAGGATGAAAAGAGCAGTGGTACAATGTGATGACCTAGTCAGAATTCTGGGTGACACACATGTGGACCCTTCTTGCCCCTTAAATTTGCCCTAGGAGCTCCTCAAGGCTTTCATGTTGCTTTCGCCAGTGACCACTACAAACTGTATTGGAAGAAAAAGAACTTATTGGAAATAAACAATAAACCTCATTAACATGTCTTGAATATATTCTATTTGAATTCAAACAGTCCAAGTTGGTCTTTAACGGTAACAAATAGGTGCCCCAGTATGCCGTCATTCACACTTGCAATTCTGAAACAGGGAGACCATCTGGCATGTTAGATCCTACCAAAAAAGTTTGAGAGACAAATACATGTTTTGCAAAAGAGTCAAATAACTAATCTCAATTTTAATCTTGTGATTAGAATTGGGATCTAATTCTAGGTTTCAGTTTTCCCATATGAGTGTTGAAGTATCAGAACAAAGATCACCAAGGCCTAATATTTTGTAGTTTGAGCATTCAAAGCCTCAGTTTCTCACCTCCCATTTAATACCCATACATCTCCTTTAGGAACAGAGGGAAGATTAACACAGATGAAGCAGAGCTCTGAGGTCTTAACAATGAAGAACTGCATAAGTAGCAAAATGACAAGGGGATGTACTATCCTAATAATTTTCCCAGGTCAAGTGTATTTGATAAAAACTTTGAAATTCTATTATATAAATTATATTCTCACATAAATGGATCAGGGACACATGCAAAATTGTATTTAATTTCTAATGGTAGAACCATGAGGAAGACAAAAGAACTTGTTCAAAAACAGCGATTTATAACAGTCAATATGGAAAGGAATGCATACATAAGATTGCTATATTACATAATATGCTGTTTGACTTTTTACAGACCAATAAATCCATAACATCTCTGTGTTAGCATCCCTGCTGAACTATACAATCATAACACCTTATCCATTTCTGCAGGTTAACTTCTCATTTTGTAGGGATACTTACGATCTGCTCCTTTCTTATTTGGGAAGCGTTAGTCAAATAAAATGTGACAATGAAATCATCCCAAAGCTACTTTTAGCCATGATGGAAGAGGGTGCATGAGAGTAACTCCCACTACTGAGAACAAGTCTAAGGGACAGAATGCACACACATTAAAACACAAAGCAAAACAAAACAAAAAACTGATTTGAAAGCATGAGAGAACAAAGGACTTGAAGGTCTAGCTCTCACAGGAAAGGAAGGCTGACTGAGATAAACCCCATGTTCACCTCCTTACTTTAAGATTCTTTTAAGATTTGTATTTAAGGATTTGTATCAGGCAATAGGAAACTCACAAGCCAGGAGACAGGTAAACAGGAATAAAAAAAAAAAGGTCCTTTAGAAGACAACAAATGAGATAAAACGAATAAAAACAGATGGGCTAAACAGAAAAGAACTAATAAGGCCATAGATTTAAGCCAAATATATTCGTTATTATATTGAATAAAAATCAATTAAATATATTTTTAAGACAAAGATTTTCAAACACAGTTTCTTAAACTCTATCTTCTGCTTTCAAGGGACACTTTAACTGCAGGATGGAAAAAATGTTGAATGTAAAAAGATACAAATATGGACCCTATAAATTATAACCAAAAAAATGCAGTTGGCAGAACAAACAAAGTAGATTTTAAGGCAAGAAGCATCTCTTGAGACAAGCAATAAAAACCTCAATTTAGCCAGATGACATTACTCTGCTAATTATATATGTACCTAATAGCACAGCTTTAAAGTAAAGCAAAATTTGAAAGAACTAAAAAGAGAGATGACAATTTCATAATTATCATTGGAAGTTTTATTTGTCATCACACATCAGACAAAGGACTTTTCTAGAGTGCATGAAAATTCTGACAAGTAAATAAGGACTTGACAACCAGTAGAAAATAATGACAAAATACTTCAAAAGACACATATTAGCAGAGAGTATCCAAACAATCAGTCATCAAGGAAATGCAAGTTAAAGCCACCATTCGATACTATTGCACATCCGCCAGGGTCAGTAAAACATAACAATAAAAAAATAACAGTAATACCAACATCAAGCTCTGGATCAGCTGGAGTTCTTATATGCTGATTCTGATGTAACCACTTTGGGAAAACATTTACTGCTCTCTGCTACAGCTGAAAGTATACATGCCCTATGACCCAACTCTTCCATTCCCGGGATAGTTGCACAGCAAGGACACTTCTAAAAATGCTTATGGAAGAATGTTTTACTTCATAATAGGTCCTTTTAATAGCTACTACTATAGTATTCTAACTTTCTGCTATTGATACTTTAAATATCTATCCAATAGAAAGTAAATGTCTATCAAGAGTAGTAAATAAATTGTGATACATTCATAAAATGAAAAACACCATACCATGCAACAATGAGAATGAAATAAGTACAGCTACTTCAACAATATGAATGGATCTTATGAACATAATATTGAGGAAAAGAAGTCATGCTCTACAGGGGTATATACATTATGATTATCTAAGGAGTGCAGAGATAGGCAAACCTATTTTATTCTGTTAGAAGTCAGCAAAGGCACATGAGGGGGCTTCTCAGGCCCTGGTCATGTTCTGTTTCTTGATTTGTGTTGCAGTTTCATGCTGTGTTGGCATTTTTGTGTGTCTCTGTCAGGGGGGTGGGAAGGCCAAGTAATAATACTTGCCCAGTGAGTTAGCTTGTGCAAGCCCTGGGTATTTGCCTCTCAGTTCTGCATGTTGTATGCAAAGGAGACAGTGACTTTTTTTTACTTACATTGTATTGGTTCATTTTTCAAACACTGCTCCGGGGAATGAATATGAATGTTTATCAGATCCTAATAACTGTTTGTGAGCAAAGACTTCTATTCAAGTGAATTTAGAAAATGTTGCCCACGCTGCCCCTTTCTCTGAGGTTCTCAGTATATGTTAGCACAATTAAGGTTCTGAAAAGATCTTCAATGAAGAATCTTCACTTAAGTTGTATAATGAAGCCTGTCCTCAATTTATTTGACAGCAGGGACACTTTTTTAAACAGGGTACCTTTTGCTATACTGGAATATGAACTTTGGGAAATATTTTTCCTTTTTTATTCCTTTGAGGAGGACCTACTATTTCTGTTTCCTGAGAATGTTGAGCATGAGAATACTTTAGCCTTTAAAAATGGAGATATATTTTATATCTTGAATTTTGGTGGAGACTGGGTAGCATACGATAAATCAACTTGAAAGGATTGAAACAGGGTGATCAAGGAGTTATGCATTAGGTTCCATGAATCTAGACTAGGGAATGTTCCCAGAGGGCTGGAAGGAAGAGTATAAAATACAAGAAGGGCTCCTATTCCTGCACAGCACTCCCTGGGAGCCACTGAGAAAGACAGGATATTAATTTGGCAGGATAGTTTTCAAGCTGGCAGGCGTTTTCTTTTGATGAAGATTATTTCTTCCATAGAGACCAGATTTGCTTTTTTTCATGCTTGTTTTAGTCCTTTTTTAAAAAGTGTTGCTCATTTGAACTCTTAGTTAAAAACGATTTTGTACTAGGTCCTTACTAGGAAAACATACAAGTCCACATGAACACATAAATATGCACAAAGACATCAACATATTTTTAGTTTACTCTTAGTGAAATGAAAATGCATCTTAGGAAACCAGTGTTGGTTTTTTTTTTTTTTTTAATCCTTTTGAGACCAGCGCTCTGTGAAACTAAAATATGTCCGGTATGTAAAAGGGAAATCTAAATACAATAGATGTTGATTCCTCTCTATAAATAACAGTTGGGAAATTTTACATTTGGCAGACAGAGCTGGTGCTAAGGAACATAATTTACAATAAGTTACAGAAAAAGCAGCTGTTTCAAAAGAGGTTTGGGATGTAAAGTTTGGAATACTTGGGAATTATCTGCAGTTTAATTTCAGAAAAACGCAAAAAAATTACCAATAGTCTAGTGCCTAAAATAAAATGCGTTGCCACAAGCAGATGCTGTACCCTGCTGGGCTCTCACTGCCTGGAGTTCTGCTCCACGGGGGCTATGTCATTCTGGTGTGATGGACCATTCCTCAACACCTAGTCCTGGATGGAAGGGGAGGAGATATGTGACATAGACACCTATGTGTGTCGTTTCTGGGCTTTTTCTTTTTTTTCTTTCTTTCTTTTTCTTTTTTTTTTTTTTTTTTTGAGACAAGTTCTCACTCTGTCTTCCAGGCTGGTGTGCAGTGGCACCATCACAGCTCACCTCAGCCTTGACCTCCCAGGCTCAAGTGACCCTCCCACCTCAGCCTCCTGAATAGCTGGGATTATAGATGACACTGCCATGCCCGGCTAATTTTTCTATTTTTTGTAGAGACGGGGTTTTGAACACCTGGGCTCAAGCAATCCACCTGCCTCGGCCTCCCGAAGTGTTATGATTACAGGCATGAGCCACTGTGCCCAATCTTTGTTCATCAACACAGTCTTCCTATGGCTTACCATCCCTTGTTATAAAAATCTAAAACATAGTGGCAATTTATCCACCAACACAGCTGTGATACTTTTCTTTCAGTATGCCAATTCATTATTTAATTTGAAGACTTAACTGTACATATGCTGAGCTTTAGCTCTGTGCTGCATGCGGTACTAGACCCTAAGGAGAGGCTGCAGTGCTGTGTTGGCTCCTGGGACTTCCAATCAGGGAAAAGCATGGGTGGGGACCTAGGGCTGTCACTGAGAAGGCAGTTTTGCTGGAGACACAGGAGCAGCCAGGAGGGGAGGCTCAACTAAAAATGGCCCAAGAGGTTCTAGCTGGATTTGTAATTTGTAAGCCACAGCCTTATCATCTGTTCAGCGCTAAGTGAAAGCACCTCTCCTGGGCTACAGTGTGCTGGCAACTAGGGCAACAGCAGGCGCCAAACACAGCCTCTGCATTGCAGGAGATTTTTTAAGGGATGGAAGATGGCTCTTCCCCAATCAAGATTGAGTTTTTGTTAAATGTGCTAGGCCATTCTGATACTATATGTGTTAGTCCATTCATGCTACTATAACAAAATACCACAGACTGGGTAATTTATAAACATCAGAAATGTATTTTCTCACAGTTCTAGTGACCAGGAAGTCCAACATAAAGGCACTTGCAGATTTGGTGTTTGGAGGGGGCCTGTTCAATTGATGGTGTCTTGTCATGGTAGCATCCTCACACAGTGGGCAGGGGAGGGATGGAAAGGATGAACAGCTCCCTCCCATCTCTTTCCTAGGATCACTAAATCCCACTCATGAGGGCAGACCTCATGACTTAATCACCTCCTGAAGGCTTCACCTCTTAACACTATCACATTGTTGATTAAGTTTCAACGTACGAATTTCAGGGGGACACCAATATTCAGATCATAGCATTGTGCATCAGCACCAGTGAGCAGGGTGGACATACTCATGGAGTCTAGATGGTATAAACAACAAAAAAAACCCTTCACAATGTGAACCCTCTGCTCTGACATCAAATGATCACAGAAAAATTCAGTTAAGCCATGTTTATCAACTGTCCATGAGGCAAGAAAAGCATTATATCCTGTAGTAATTTCAAAACGAATCATTTTTAACCAGAGCATCCTTTAACTGAAACCATGCAAAATCAACACAATGTAACATATCAGTAATTAACTATCAGCCATATGACTTGGACTAATAGTCTGAGTCTCATTTTTTATATTTATATAATTTTTCTGCCTGCATCATATTTCTTATATAGCGTATAAATATAAAAAATAAGTAGCATGTAAATATGAAAATTAAGTACAATCAATGTTAATTAATTAAGATTAACCCATTCTCCTACTTACTAATGAAGTTAAATTTATGGGAGGTTACTTGCATTGAGTAATTATAATAGTAGAATCCATTTGTATACATGTATAAATTTTATACATTCTCTTAAGTAATTCATATTTTCATCCACCAGGTAGTCATGAGTGATATATTTTCCCAAGATTCTTAGAATGTATAAATTTTATACATTCTCTTAAGTAATTCATATTTTCATCCACCAGGTAGTCATGAGTGATATAATTTTCCCAAGATTCTTAGTAGTTATTGGGCTTCAAGTCTATAAAATTAAAGTAAATGTTTAATGAAAATGAAAATACAGGCCCGGTGTGGTGGCTCACACCTGTGATACCAGCACTTTGGGAGGCCAAAGTGGGTGGATCACTTGAGGTTAGGAGTTTGAGACTAGCCTGGTCAATAGGGTAAAACCCCGTCTCTGCTAAAAATACAAAAATTAGTCAGGCTTGGTGGTGCACGTCTGTAGTCCCAGCTACTCGGGAGGCTGAGGCACAAGAATCACTTGAACCCAGAAGGTGGAGGCTGCAGTGAGCTGAGATTACACTACTGCACTCCAGCCTGAGTGAAAGAGCAAGATTCTACCTCAAAAAAAAAAAATGAAAATATAACACATCACAACTTGTGAGAGACAGGTAAAGCAGTGCTAAAAGGAAAATGTATGGGATGAAATGCTCACATTAGAAAAGAGAAAAAATTCCTAAATCAATAATTAAGTTCCTACCCGAAGAAACTTGAAAAAGCAAAGCAAAATAAACCAAAAGCAATGGAAAGAAAAAATAGTAAAGATGAGAACAAAAATCAGTAAAATTGAAGACAAAAAAATCACTCAAGAAAATCAATGAAACCAGAAGCTTATTGGTTCTTTGAAAAGATCGACAATTAAACACATAGCAGCACAAAGGAAGAAAAGAAAGAAGACATGAATTACTAAAATCAGTAATAAAACAGGAGCTATGATTACAGGTCCATCAGACATTAAAAGGAAAACAAAGGAATATTATCAGCAACTCTACGCACATAAATTTAACAAGTAAGATGATGTCGATAAAGTCCTCAAAAAATGCAGACTACCTCAATTCACTCAATATGAAATAATTCACTTGAGAACTATTAAGAAAATTGGATTGATAATTTTTTAAAAACTCAAACTCAAGAAGAATACCAAACATTGAAAGAAGAATTAATTAGTATCCCTGAATCTCATCCAATAATTTCCCAACTCATTCTATGAAGTTATTATTATCCTGATACCAAAACCAAAGACAGTGAAAAAAATACAGGCCAATATTTTGCATGAATACTGCCACAAAATTTCTTTTAAAATATTGATAAAAGGAATACTTCAATATAGAAGAAGAATTGCATGCCAAGACCACGGGGAGTTTATTCCAGATATGCCAAAGTTGGCTTAGTTCTCAAACACTGATCAATAGAGTTTCCAGTTTGGCATGTAGAAGCTTGGAAGTTGCAACTCTATCCTAAACACAAGTAAAACTCTGAACAAACTAAAAAATCAACAACTCTTCTTGGATCCCTCAGAGGTAACAGGACAAACTGTTACTCTCCAAATTGAAGAGATCTACAGGCAAATACAGAAAATCACAACTTACCTGAGCAGAAAGCTCCATGGCAACCAGTATTGGGTTAAGACAATGTAAACTGTAATTGAGGAAAACCTAACCAGTAACTGATGAATTGCTGGAAGCCTGCTGGACAAAATTGAAAGTAAAAAACTCCACAGGGATCCAGTCATAGGGTCACAGTTCCCACACTTTGAGTTTAACTGCCAGGAGCTCAACAAGGTTCTCACAGTGAATATTAGAGAAAAATTCGCTCATACTTCTTGCAGCGGGAGGGGAAAAGTAGCCATTTGAAACACTCCAGAGCATTGTGTTCTTCTCAGTTCTCAGGAGAACTGTTTAACCAGAACTTAACCTGCTAGGGTCTTACCAGAGCCTAACTGATCTGGGGGAAGAGAAATACCCAACTTCAGCCCACTATAGCCTTCCTGTACAACTATTATATATGCTTTATATATATATGTGTGTGTGTGTGTATATATGTGTGTGTGTATGTGTATGTATGCTTTATACATGTGTGTGTATATATGTATGCTTTATATATATGTGTGTGTGTATATATACACACACAAACACACAGATATCATAAGCATACATAAATACATTGTTGCTATTATTATGAACTGTTATCTTTTAAATCAATTAAGAAAAAAATCAAAGTTTTTTTTTTTTTTTTTTTTTTTAAAGCTTCACTTGTTCTTTCTGTGATGTTACTTCTTTCTTTATTTAGATCTGGGTTTCTTACCCATACGATTTTCTTTCCTGCTAAAGAACTTTGAAATTTCTGGTAAGGCTGGTCTACTAACAATAAATCCTTCAATATTTGTTTGTCTGACAAAGTTTTTATTATTCCTTGACTTTTGAAAGATAATTCTGCAGGTTACAAAATTCTAGACTGGTGATTTTTTTCTTACAACACATTACAGATGTATATACATACACACATATCATAAGCATACACACACATACACCCCCATATACATATAACCTATGTAAGCTTATGTATAACAGAAATGAATGATAGCAGTGGGACAATGGATAAAAAGAATTGGGTTTATTTTGTTATTGTAAGATACTCTCATTACCCACAAAGTGGTTTAGTGTTAGTTGAAAGCTGACTTATATTAGTTGTATCCTGTAAAGTCTAAGGCAATCCCTATAAAAAGTAAAAAAGGAAATATAGCATGTATGCTAAGAAAGAAGAAATCATAAAGAAAGAAGAATCATAAAGTGCTAAATTAAAACCACAAAAAGCGTAAAAAAGTCTAGGGCAACCCCTATAAAAAGTAAAAAACGAAATATAGCATGTATGCCAAGAAAGAAGAAATCATAAAGAATCATAAAGTGCTAAATTAAAACCACAAAAAGCATAAAAAAAAGTTGAAGACAAAAATAGGAACAAAGAACAAATGCAACAAATAGAAAATAGTGAGAAATATAGCAGATATTAATCAAACTATATTAATAGTCGCTTTGAATATAAATGGGCTAAATACACCAAGAGACAGATATTCAAAGGGGATCAAAAACAATACACCACTATTTGTTGTCTACAAGAAATCAGACACATAGACTATCTCCCCTGATCCACAAAAGATATGTTCTACAACCCCCAGTGGATCCCTGAAACTTTAGATAGTATTGAATCCTATACATACTATGTTTTCTCCTTATAATGGTGAGTAGCATACACACCAAGAATATACTAGACAACGGGCTGATTTATGTAACAGGAAGGATGACATGAGATGGCGTGAATGTTCATCATGCTATTTAGAGCAGTGCAAAAAAAATAAAGTTTAGGAGTTTTTTATTTCTGGAATTTTCCATTTAATATTTTTGGATTGCAGTTGACTATAGGTAACTGAAACCATGGAAAGCAAAACTATGGATAAAAAGGGACTACTGTATAGCTTCAAAGTAAATGGATCGATAAAGTTACACCATGTTAAGACTAATCAAAAGAAAGCAGAAGTAGCTATATTAATTTCTGGCAGAGCAGACTTCAGAACAAGGAAAGTTATCAGCCAGAGGGAGGTATTATGTAATGATAAATGAGTCAATTCTTCAAGAAGACACACAGGTCTCCAATATGCATTTGCCTGAAAACAGTATCAAACACATGAGGCAAAATCTGATAGAACTGCAAGAAGAAACAGGTTAATCCACTTTTATACTTGGATATTTCCACACCCCTCTACCAGAAATGTATAGATTCGGGAAGCTGAAAAATCAGTAAGGACATAGTTGACCTGAAAAGTACCATGAGTCAAGTGGATATAATTAACATCTATTGACATCAATCTATTGATGACATCATCTGTTGATGACTACTTCATCAACAATAGCATAATACACATTCTTCTCAAAATGATATGGAACCCTCACTAAGACAGACCACATTCTGGGTCATAAAATACCTTAACAAATTTTGAAAAATGGAAATCATACAATATCTGTTCTCAGACTACAAGGGAATTAAATGAGATATAAGTAATAGAAAGATACTTGGAAAGTCCCCAAATACTTGAATGTTAAACAGCACACTTATAAATAACACATGGAGCCCAGAAGTCTCAAGAGAAGTTTAAAAATATTTTAAACTAAATAAAAATGAAAACCCCAATATGTGTGGGATAGAGTGAAAGCAGGACTTATAGGGACATTTGTAGTATTGAATGCATAAAGTAGAAAAGAAGAAATCTAAAATCAGTAATCTAAGCTTCCACCTTTAGAAACTAGAAAAAGAAGAGCAAATTAATTTCAAAGTAGGCCGAAGAAAAGAAATGGAGCAGTAATCAATTAATTTGAAAACAGGAAAACAATAGAGAAAACTGATTAAAACAAGAGCTTGTTCATTGAAAAGATTAATAAACGTTCTAAGTATCTCACCAAGCTAAGAACAAAAAAGAGGATGCAAATTGCTGATATAAGAAATAAAACAGAGGACATCATTACAGATCCCATGGACATTAAAGGGATAATTTAGAAAATACTACAAACAACCCTATTCCTGCAAGTTTAATAATCTAGATGAAATGAACCAATTCCTTGAAAGACACAATCTGCCAACGCTCACACAAAATGAAATAGATACTCCAAATAGGTCTACATATATAAAAGAGATATAATCAATAATTATCATCCTTCCAAAACAGGAAGCACCAGGCCCAGATGGGATCACTGGTGAATTATATCAAACATTTAAGAAAGAAATGATACCAATATTTTACAGTTTCTTTCAGCATTACCCTATTACCAAACCAGACATAGACACTACAAGAAAGGAAAACTGAAGACCAATATTTCTTAAGAAAATAGATACAAAAATCCTCAACAAACTATTAGCAAATTGAACCCAACAATGTGTAAGAATAATTATATATCACAACTACATGGGATTTATCCCAGGTATGCCATAATTCATCACATCAGCAGGCTAAAGAAGAAAAATCACATGATGATATCAGTAGATGCAGAAAAAAAGACCTGAGAAAATCCAACACCCTTTTATGATAAGGTAAACTAGGAATAGCAGAGAACTTCATCAACTTGATAGACTATTTACAAAAATCCTACAACATCGTACTTACTGTTGAGAAACTCAAAGCTTTCCCACCAGGATTAGGAACAAAATAAGGATATCTCCTCTCATCATTTCCTTTCAACATCATAGTGAAGTCCCAACTACTGCAATAAGACAAGAAAAAGAAATAAAACATACACTGATAGGGAAGGAAGAAATAAAACTGTCTTTGTTTGCAGATGACTTGATGGTCTGTGTAGAAAATCCAAAACAATCAAGAAAAAAAACTTCAGGAACTAATAAGCAAGATTGAAATGTACAAGGTTAATAGACAAAATTCAATCATTTTCCTATATACTAGCAAATGACAACTGTAATTTGAAATTAAATACATAATACACTTATATTACTACCCCCAAAATGAAATATTTAGGTATAAAATTAGCAAAATATGCATAAGATCTATATGAGGAAAACTATAAAATTCTGATATAAAAAAATCATAGAACTATACAAATAGAGAGTGTTTCAAGTTCATGGACAGAAAGACTCAGCATGATCAAGATCTGTTGTTGAGCAATAGATTCAACACAATCCCAAACAAAATCCCAGGAAGCAATTTTGTAGATATCAAAACTGATCCTTTTTTATCTGGAGGGGCAAAAGACGTAGAATAGCCAACACAATATTGAAAGAGAAAAACATAGCTGAACTTAATATAAAGCAACAGTAATCAAGACAGTATTGTACTGGCCAAAGAATAGACACATTGATCAATGGAACAGAATAGAAAGCCCAGAAATAGACTTAGATAAATATCATGAACACTGTTTGCTAACAGAGTAAACATAATACAATGGAGCAATGATAGTTTTTTCAATGAATGTTCCTGGAACAACTGAGCATCCACATGTGAAAAAGTAAATCTAGACATAGACTTTACACCCTTCATAAAAATTAACTCAAAATAGATTATATACCTACATATAAATCACAGAACCATAAAACTCATAGAAGATAACACGGGAGAAAGTTTAGATAGCTTTGGGTTTGGTGATGAATTTTTAGATACAACATCAGTAACACAAATAATAAAGAAAGAATTGATGGGCTGGCCTCCATTAAAATTAAAAATGTTTGCTCTCTGAAAGATGTTGTCAAAAGAATGAAAGGCAAACCACAGACTGGAAGAAAACATTTGCAAAACACATATGAAAAAACTGTTGTCCTAAATATACAAACAATTTTCGAATAGAATAAAGAGGGAAGAATCATTCCACCCCATTTAAAATGTATTGTGAAGACAACAGACACATAGATCAGTGGAACGGGGGAACACAGAAACAGACCCGCAACAGTATAGCAAATTTATTTTTGACAAAGGTGCAAAAGTAACTCAATGAAAGGATAGTTTTTGTTTGTTTGTTTGTTTGTTTGTTTTAACAAATGACACTGTAACAATTGGATATCCATAGACAAAAAAAAAAAAGAATCTCAAACCTAAACTTAACACCCTATGAAAAATTATCTCAGAATGGATCATAGATTTAAATGTAAACCATGAAAGTATAACATTCTTATAAAATAACAAGAGAAAAAGTTTAGGACGTACAGCTTCTTGATGAGTTGTTAGGACATCAAAAGCATGATCCATAAGATAGAAAATTGATGCATTTGACCTCATTGAAATACAAAATTTTTCCTTTGAAATATAAAAGTTTTATTTCATCAAAGACCCCTTTAAGATGATAGAAAGCTACAAGCTCAGATAAAATATTTGTAAACCACATATCTGATAAAGGAACAGTACCTGGAACATATAAGGAACACAACATTCAACAATGAAAACACCAAACAATTCAATTAGAAAATAGGCAAAATACATGAAGAGTCCTTTCACAGATGAGGATATAAAATGGCAAACACATGAAAAGATGATCATCACTTGCCACTAGGGAAATACAAATTAAAACTTGAGATATCACTATACATCAATATAATGGCTAAAACAAAAACTTGTGACAAGATCAAATGCTGGTAAAGATGTGAGTAAACTGGATTAGTGGTTGGACTGTAAATTTTATAGACATTCTGGAAAACAGTTTGGTAGTTTCTTATAAAACTAAATACACAGTTACCACACAATCTGGCAATTCTGGTAGTTATGTGTATTTCTCCTATGCTTTCAATTAGGAGAAAGACTATGTTCACAGAAAATATTCAACGTTATTTATAACAGCTCAAAACTGGAAAAAAAAATGCCACTCAGCTGTTAAATTATTAAACTGTGGTACATCCATACCACGGAATTCAACTTACCTGTTAAAAGGAATGAACTATTGATACTCACCACAACTTGGATAGATCTCAAAGGCTTTATGCTGAGTTTTAAAAGCCAATCCCAAAGCCCACTTTTGATACTATATGATTCCACTTATATAGTATTCTTTTAATAATAAAAGAGTAGATATGGAGAATATTATCAGCCCTGAGGGGTTAAAGATGGTGGGGCAAGAGAAGATGCAGTGTGACTATATAGGGTGGCAGAAGGAGGTCTTTGTGGTGATGGAACAATTCTGTGTCTTGATTAGGTGGTGATTACACAAAGTTGTATATACAATCAAATAACATAGATTTTTTGCACCTATTATTGAAGCGGCTACCATTGTCTGGGGTACATACCCGGGGTTTGTGGTCTCGCTCCAGGAAAATTTAGGACAGGGACACACAAGGAGTTTAGGAGCGGAGGTTTAATAGGCAGAAGAAAGTAAAAGGAGAACAGCTCTCTCTCTAGTGAGAGAGAAGGGACTTCTGAAAGGAAAGACTGGCTGGTGGCAGATGCGCTGGATTTTATACTCCACCTTAAGGAGGCAGTGTCTCATTTATGTAGGTCTCACAGATTGGTTCGATCAGATGTGACGTTTACATAGCATGGGGGAAGGCTGGTTGCCCCCCCAATCTTATTTTGTAAATGAACTCTCCCCTTGGCGGTTGCCATCTTGTCTGCTCCTTACTATACACGTGGCTGGCAGAGTAGGGAAGATGGTGCCGCCATCTTGAACATGTCTAGTCCATAGTTCCTGCTGGTATTCTCTCTTATAAGCTCCCAGCTTGTTTGTCTACGTCTGCAGTGCGACTTTTCAGGCTGCTCTTCCTTAGAAAATGATTTGAGGCTGCTTTGCATTAAAAAGAAAAGCTTTACCGAGGACTCCCATACCCTATCTGCCTAAGTGATTTATTCTTCACTGCTATATCATTCTATAATCATGTAAGCTGTAACTTTGGGAAAACTGAGTGAAGGGTGCATAGGACCTCCTACTCCCTTCGCAACTTCCAGGTTTGATTTCAAAATAAAACAAATTTTTAAAAAGTAGTATGTTTTTATAAAGAAAATAAATGCACATGCATGTAGGTACACATGTTCAGAGGGACTTGGTTGAAAGAATCTCACAATTTGATTATTAGGAATGCTGCTTATAGGACAAAGGCTTTAAAAATTTCAGGAATTAAAATCTGTTTTAAAAATCCAAATTTACATTTTGGTTAAATTTTCATAACTTACCACTTTTATGTGGTTTTGATTCAAAAAGAATTTACCTACTACAAGAGCAGTAACTTTACATCATAACTAAATATTTGAAGCAGGAAAAAATAGCAACATAGCATACATTAATTTTTTTTTTTTTTTTTTTTTGAGATGGAGTCTCACTCTGTCACCCAGGTTGGAGTGCAGTGGCACAATCTCAGCTCACTGCAACCTCCGCTCCCTGGGATCAAGCGATTCGCCTGCCTCAGCCTCCCAAGTAGCTTGGATTATAGGCACCTGCCACTGCACTTGGCTAATTTTTGTATTTTTAGTAGAGATGGGATTTCACCATCTTGGCCAAGCTGGTCTTGAACTTCTGACCTCGTGATCCACCCACCTCAGCCTCTCAAAGTGCTGGGATTACAGGCGTGAGCCATCGTGCCAGGCTGGCATATATTAATTCTAATTGTTATCTGAATAATCCCCTCCTTAAGCTAAAAATCACTTTAGATGAAGAAAGCTTATTTTAGGAATTTTTAAGGGTCCACATTTACACAGCTTATTTGAAACACAAATTGACCTTCCATCACCTCAATTGTACTGTGTTAAGACAGAAGCAGCGTATTCAACATGGGCAGTTCTATGATGTATTAGAAAAAGGGGTGTAAAAGATAGTACTTATCATGAGAGTAAATGATAGCTATGGAAAGGGACCATTCATCACTCAGCCATCTCCACCACAGCAGCCACTGCTACAGCAGTGCCACTGCTTTTACTCACGCTGTCAAACAACCAGGACAATAGTTCTTCAAAGTCATCAGGGACTAAATAAACAAAAAGGAAGCAAATTTTGGTAAATATTCATTTTTTACATTCGAAACATAGCATGTCCTCAAGTTTACATTCCCTCTTAGAATTTCATTGATAATATATTTTAATTTGAGGTAAACCTTAATTTCTGTCATTTAAAAAAGGGTTTTGTTTGTGTGCATTGTACTTTGTGTTTTTGTAAACTACAATACAATAGAAAACTCTACAATGAGAGAATTACTGTCTAATGGAGATGTCAGAGGTGTTTGAACCAGAGCCACTCCATCTTGAATAGGGGCTGGGTAAAATGAGGCTGAGACCTACTGGGCTGCATTCCCAGATGGTTAAGGCATTCTAAGTCACGATGAGATGGGACGTTGGCACAAGAAACAGGTCGGCGCAAGAAACAGGTCATAAAGACCTTGCTGATAAAGCAGGCTGCAGTAAAGAAGCCAGCTAAAACCCACCAAAACCAAGATGGCCATGAGAGTGACCGCTAGTCATCCTCACTGCTACACTCCCACCAGCACCATGACAGTTTACAAATGCCATGTCAACATCAGGAAGTTACCTTATATGGTCTAAAACGGGGAGCTACCCTCTGTTCTGGGAATTGCCCACCCCTTTCCCAGAAAACTCATAAATAATTGACCCCTTGTTTAGCATATAATCAAGAAATAACCATAAAAATGGGCAGCCAGCAGCCCTTGGGGCTGCTTTGTCTAAGTGGAGTAGCCATTCTTTATGTCACTGGCATCTGTGTGAAGAGACCACCAAACAGGCTTTGTGTGAGCAACAAGGCTGTTTATTTCACCTGGGTGCAGGTGGGCTGAGTCCGAAAAGACAGTCAGCAAAGGGAGATAGGGGTGGGGCTGTTTTATAGGATTTGGGTAGGTAAAGGAAAATTACAGTCAAAGGGGGTTGTTCTCTGGCTGGCAGGGGTGGGGGTCACAAGGTGCTCAGTGGGGGAGCTTTTGAGCCAGAAAAAGGAATTTCACGAGGTAATGTCATCAGTTAGGGCAGGAACAGGCCATTTTCACTTCTTTTGTGGTGGAATGTCATCAGTTAAGGCAGGAACTTGCCATATGGATGTGTATGTGCACATCACGGGGGATATGATGGCTTAGCTTTGTCTTAGAGGCCTGTCACTTTATTCCTTCACTTTCTTAATAAACTTGCTTTCACTTTACTCTATGGACTCACCCTAAATTCCTTCTTGCATGAGATCCAAAAACCCTCACTTGGGGTGTGGATCAGGACCCCTTTCCAGTAACAGGGTAACTAGTTAAAATAATAATAAGGACAAAAAATTCAAAAAAGAACAAAGAGCTAAAGAATATAGTAAATATTAACTGTCAAAAAAATTTAATAAATCATACTATGATAAAATTCTTATCAAGAAGAATTTTTTTTTAATCACAGCCATGGGGGACAAACATCTGAAGTCCAGATGCTTGTGTCGCCTTCACCCCAAGTTTAGTTTGGACGTTGTGACTGAAGCAAGGGAAACCAGAATCAATGTTTCTTCTCATTAGTCATTTAGCAACGATAAAGAGATAAATCTCTAGATAACTATATTTGAAAGTGTATAAAACCAACTTTCTTATGTGAAACAGCTTGTAAATTGTTGCTTTCTGCCTCTAGGATTGTGTGTTTTAAGTCATTTTAACACTTGAGGTTTTCGTTGGCTTTTCGTTTTTCCATATGAATATAGGCTTTAGTAATAAATTCCAATAATTTTTATATCTCTTTCTTGCCTGAAGCATATGATTAAAAAAAAGTGCTAAGCATTTATATGTTTCCTAAATGCAGGAGGACCAGTTTCAATTGACCCATCAATAGAGTCCATGTTGAATAAACAACGGTGAACGCACACAATGGAGTCATAAAGAACAAGTACTGAGTCTGTGTATGGATGTGGAGTAATAAGCTGGGACATGCTTTTAGGTGAAAAAAAGCAAAGTACATAGCATTAAGAAGTATGTTACCTTTTGTGAAAGAAAAATGAGGAAATAATTTGCTTATTCTTTTTTTTTTCTTTTGAGACGGAATCTCGCTCTGTCACCCAGGCTGGAGTGCAGTGGCCGGATCTCAGCTCACTGCAAGCTCCGCCTCTCGGGTTTACGCCATTCTCCTGCCTCAGCCTCCCAAGTAGCTGGGACTACGGGCGCCCGCCACCTCGCCCGGCTAGTTTTTTGTATTTTTTAGTAGAGACGGTGTTTCACCGTGTTAGCCAGGATGGTCTCGATCTCCTGACCTCGTGATCCGCTCATCTCGGCCTCCCAAAGTGCTGGGATTACAGGCTTGAGCCACCGCGCCCGGCCAATTTGCTTATTCTTTAAAAAAGTTACACTAAAAGGATAAATTAGAAATCACTGAAAATGATGGACATAATGGCTGGAGGTGGGAGGTAACAGAGGAAGTGGAGAGGATAAATGGGAACAGATGACCTAATTCTGTTTGCCCGTGATAATACAACCACACAGAGAAGAGATAAGTGACTTTTGAGCAAAATATGTTGACTATAAGAAGTGCAAAATATATATTACTAGGAATGACATTTGCATTGTAATTTTTAAATTACATAATAGTAGGATAAAAATAGAATATATTAAGGATTTTAATAAACAAGAGTCTGTCAACAAAAAGAGTCAAACTCTGTAAAATATTTAAAGAGATTTATTCGGAGCCAAATATGAGTGACCATGGTCCATGACACAGTCCCAGGAGAATCTAAGAATGTGTGCCCAAGGTGATTGGGACACAGCTTGGCTTTATACATTTTAGGGAGACATAAGACATCAATCAATACATGTAATGTATATATTGGTTTGGTCCTGAAAGGCGGGACTACTCAAAACTAAGGGTGGAGATGGGGGCCACTTCCTAGTCATACGTGTATTCAAAGATGTTCTGATTGACAATTGCTTGAAAGAACTATTATATAAAGACCTGGAATCAATAGAAAGGAATGTCTGGGTTAAGATAAGTGGTTGTGGAGATCATAGTTTTGTCATGCAGGTGAAGCCTCCAGTAGCAGGCTTCAGTGCTCTTAGCAGACCTATAAAGGTGCCAGACTCTTCATTAATTCTTTCCTGGATGAGGGAAAAGACCTGGAAAGGGAAGGGGATTCTCTACGGAATGCAGATTTTCCCCACAAAAGACAGTCTCTCAGGGCCATTTCAAAATATGTCAAAGAAATATATTTTGGAATAAAATACATCTATTTCTTTCAGGGACCACTGTCTGTCATGTGATGCCACTACTAGAGTCAAGCTGGAATTTGGTGTCTTATTGCTACAAAAAGTCTGTTTTGTCAGTTTTAAGATCTCTATTTTAATGGTAAAGCTGGTCAGCTGTGCCTGAATTCCAAAAGGAGGAGGTTGTAATGAGGCATGTCCAATGCCTAAACCTCATCATGATCTGAGATAGGTTTTCAGGCTAACTTTGGAATGCCCTTGTCCACAAGGAGGGGTCCATTCAATTGGTGAGGGACTTAGAATTTTATTTTTGATTTACAAGACTTAGTGTAAAATGAGATATATAATTAAAATCTAAATACAATAGGATGAGCAAAATAAGTAAATACATTAAATTTAAAGTGTTTCATTGTATGAGAAAAGCTATACAGACACAAATCTAAGAGGAAAATTTTTGAATTATAATTAATATGAATTTATAATTTTTAAAAATGTATGCATATGTGTTTTTATGTGTTCCTATCTGTGCCCCCCAGGAAGGCCTAGAAGTGCCACCCCAGTATACTACATGTGATAACCAGGTCTTTGTTCTAAATATATTCTCCACCAAAAGGAAGAGAGAAGGTTAATTACAGATATGGGCAAGATGAGCTGAAGATATCTTCTTAGTTTAGAAATGAAAGAGGCTTTTAATGATTAAAGGAGTGTGTCAAAAAAGACATGAGAGTTAGCTTGATGTCCAGATCTCCCATTAGCCAAATTTTGGACAATTTAAACATCAAAAAGAATAAAGACTTCAGTGTGTTGCAAAAGACTGAAAAATAAAGATTTTATATTCTACAGTAAAATGCAAAATGAAGAGTTAACTTTAGAATGATAAAAGCTCATTACAAGTGACTATTGCCCTGACATAGAAAGACTAATTCAGGTAAAGACTTTTGCTAGCATTTGTAGAACAACAGGATAGGTGAAATATAATTATCCAGTTTAGCCCTCATGAGGCCCTGTGAGGTCTTATTATTCCCATTAAGGCACACGATAATTAATTTAATCAGTCCCAGATCACATAACTATTAAGTACCAGATTTTTAATCCAGATTTGTCTGGAGATGAGACCTGTCAGTATCTGTATCTAAGAATACAGGCCTTCTGGGCAATTATGGTGTGGCTTCTCTGTGCAAAGCACACTGACAGATATTAGGGTGAAATAAAAGCAGATTGTATTTTCAAATTTACCTCTGCAAAAAAAGACGATACAGAAAAGAAGGCATGCCAAAGAGAGCTCGAGCCAAATGTGACTAATTAGGGAAATTTTTACAACCTAGGCACCATCCGAATGGTCACTGTGGCACTGTTGGCCTTATGGACTAAGGAAAATGCATTGCAGAGCAAGGAAGGCAGCAAAGTGTGGAGGCCAGTTGTGTGGGGTGTGGTGGAGTGCAGAGAGGACTATAATATCCTTTTGGGGCCACTGGGTGGGGAGGGGTCTTGAATTTAAAGTCTTACAATTCACCAAAACTAATGGATATGTGACACTGGGCTCAGACATCATAAATCTGGTGTTTTCAGGTAATGCACATACTGGCCCCCTGGAAACACGGGACTGGCGCTCAAGCAAGAAAGTACAATTGGAACTATAATTTGGGAGTCATTGGCAGATGAATGATTGTTGGGTTCTCTGAAAGAGAAGAGTTCAAGGGCAGAATCTTAGGACAGTGTCTGAGCAGGGGACAAGAAGAAAAGAAAGTTCAGGCCTGGGTGTGGCAACTCATTCCTGTAATCCCAGCACTATGGGAGGCCAAGGCGGGAGGATCTCTTGAGCCCAGGAGTTTGAGACCAGCCTGGGCAACATAGAAAGACCTCATATCTCCAAAAAAAAAAATTTTTTTTTTAAAGTTAGTCAGGTGTGGTGGTGTGCTCCTCTGATCGGAGCTACTCAGGAGGCTAAGGTGGGAGGGTCCCTTGGGCCCAGGAGGTTGAAGCAGCTACAGTGAGCCGTGATCATGCCACTGCACTCCGGCCTGGGTGACAGAGCAAGACCCTGTCTCAAACACAAAACAAACAAAAAAGAAAACAGAGTTCAAGGAGGGAGAAGGGGGCACATGCGAGCAGGGAACCATGTGCAGAGCTGGGCATCCAGAGGCGCAGGCCCTCCACCTCCTGGGCGAACTCGAAAGCCACCACCACAGAACATGAGCTATTGTGCTTAGAATTATTCAAAGGCCAGCTGTTATTCTGGAGTTTGCTGGATTAATTCATTTTTTAAAATTTTGCAGATGGACCTTTTTCATCTCTTTGATGACTTCACACATTATAATTGAACACATTTTAGTTGTGAGCACATTATCAAACATATTAGAAGCAAAGAAGGGAGGAGAATGAGAATTTTGCAAACTGTTGAAGACAGAAGTTGAGGGCCAGGATGCAGTAATTACTAGTATTTGAATTTTGGAGGGAGGTGTAGAAGTAGAGCAGTTGCTCATAGTTGAATGAGGTCTGTAGGTATAAACCATAATAGAAAGCCATCAATCTTTAAAAAATAATGTGTTTTAACTAACATTGGAACTCTTTCTGATAGCCATCTCTCCATGTCCTTGATCTTAACATAAAGTGCAGATGTGACACATTTGTTGGCTGATATATTATGGCTGATATAGAATTGATTGAGAATTACAGAGATCCTCGATTCTCATGGAAGATTGTGAAAGATACACTCCTGCAGCACACTGAGATCGTGCTTCTCAAAGCGTATCCCCAAACAAGCCGCATCCACATCACCTGAGAACTTATCAAAGCAAATTCTCAGGCCCCAACCCAAACCTAGTGAGTCACAAACTCTGCAAACAGTGTTTTCAACAGCCCTCCAGGCCATTGCAATGTATGGGAAAGTTTGAAAAGCTGCCCTGGGAGGCCTGGAAAGTACACTGAATTTATGTCACTTCAAGCAGTTTGCTTGTTTTAGGATTATCTCTGCCGAAAGTGTCCTGAAGAAGACTGGTTCTTTGAAGGTCTTAGTTATGCTTTTTCTGTGATTATTTAGAATTAATTAAATCAAATGGTTGCAGATTTTAGCCCCCAAATGGAATAGTTAATGAAAGTCACAGTGTTGTCTCTTACAAACATTTTAAATGGGCTGGGCACAGTGGCTCACACCTGTAATCCCAGCACTTTGGGAGGCCAAGGCGGGCAGATCACGAGGTCAAGAGATGGAGATCATCCTGGCCAACATGGTGAAACCCAATCTCTACTAAAAATACGAAAAATAGCTGGGCATGGTGGCATGCTCCTGTAGTCCCAGCTACTCTGGAGGCTGCGGCAGGAGAATCGCTTGAACCCGGGAGGCGGAGGTTGCAGTGAGCCGAGATCACGCCACTGCACTCCAGCTTGGTGACAGAGCAAGACTCTATCTCAAAAAAAAAAATAAAAAAAAAAAAAAAAATTAAATGACATTGGTTTCATTTCAGAACAAAAGTAGAGTACTTCACATTACTGAAACTATAACTTTGCCACTGTCCTTCATAAAAGAAACTGAATAAAATATGTGCCATTGGCCGGGTGCAGTGGCTCACGCCTGTAATCCCAGAACTTTGGGAAGCCGAGGTGGGTGGATCACCTGAAGTCAGGAGTTCAAGATCAGCCTGGCCAACATTGTTAAACCCCATTTCTACAAAAAATACAAAAATTAGCTGGGTATGGTGGCATGCCCCTGTAATCCTAGCTACTTGAATGGCTGAGGCAGGAGAATTGCCTGAATCTGGGAGGCGGAAGTTGCAGTAAGCCGAGATCGTGCCATTGCACTCCAGCATGGGTGACAGAGCAAGACTCTGTCTCACAAACAAATATATACATATATATATACACACACACACACACACACACATGCTGTAATGCTTAATACCTAACTATGTACATTATATATTTATGCACACATATAGCATAAAACATTTTTTCTGCATTTCAGGTCCAAACTGCTTTGCAGAAACCGCGGTGATCCCTGCTGGCAGAGAAGTGAAGACTGACGAGTGCACCATATGCCACTGTACTTACGAGGAAGGCACATGGAGAATCGAGCGGCAGGCCATGTGCACAAGACATGAATGCAGGCAAATGTAGACGCTCCCCAGAACACAAACTCTTGACTTTTTCTAGAACATTTTACTGATGTGAACATTCTAGATGACTCTGGGAAATATCAGTCAAAGGAGAAGACTTATGATGAGGAATAATGGAAAATTGTTGGTACTTTTCCTTTTCTTGATAACAGTTACTACAACAGAAGGAAATGGATATATTTCAAAACATCAACAAGAACTCTGGGCATAAAATCCCTCTCTAAATAAATGTGCTATTTTCACAGTAAGTACACAAAAGTACACTATTATATATTAAATGTATTTCTATAATCCCTCCATTAGAGAGCTTATATAAGTGTTTTCTATAGATGCAGATTAAAAATGCTGTGTTGTCAACCGTCCTCACTGTGTACCTGCATATCTTTTTCAGTTCTGATTCCATCATCCGGGAATGTTCCCCCTGCACATTTTCACAGGGCAGAGTCACCCATGAATGGATCATAAGATATTAGGACCAATTTCCACTGAAACCCTGTTTAAATTCTATTTAATTACAGACATATCTCTAATGTTGATGTCTACTTCACATAAATATATTTCCTTCTTATAATAATATACTGCTTTTATCTGCTTCATTCTCAATCACTTGTGAAATGCAGGTATAAAGATCACTAACTCACACTTTCTCAGTTCTTTAACCTCCTGTATTGTAGACCATAGGTAAGCACATACATATATTTCGTTCTTATTTACATTATTTTTCTCTTCTAAGCATAACTTTAATTCATTCCCTAAACTGAGGAATAAAGTAGGCTGGAAAATTTGCATTACTGTTCCATCAAGCTGAAGCAGACAACAAAATAGGGGAGGACTGAGTCCTTCAATTCTCCTAGGAGAGTTAAGGAAAATCAAACTCCTAAGCAAGTTCATATACCTGAAATCTAAATGTGCTACAGATATCTCAGCTCTCAATTCAGTGGAATCATATTCATCATCACACTGAGTCATCTATTCTCCATAAACTACACAGTAAAATCTTGACTGATAACCTTGAATCAGCCACCCTTTACTAGCAGAGTGAGAAAGCAGTTATTCTGTTAAAACAAAGCTGAAGACCAAGTGTACTCCACAACTTTCCTATAGCTATAATTCCAAACCAACTTCTTTTCTCTTCATTTGAACAGAGAACATGAAAAGCCACTGCAAAGTCCCGCTAGTCTAATCAATGCATAATAGAAAATAGTTCTACCTTTATCAATCATATCAGCATGTAGTGTGTTGATGAAAGAGGTAATTGGAGTCTTAATAGGTGTAGGATAAAAAAAGCAAAACTATAATCACTATTTATGTCTTTAAAGGATTAAAATATATATAATCATTGTTTGAAGCCTCTAAAGATATTTTTTATATTTTTGTTTATTCTAAAATTTTGCATTAAGAACCTATTAGGTACAAAGCATTTGTGATGACAACAAGGGAATAAGGCTTGATTTCTTGCCTTCTTGGACTTTTGGTCTCTGGCATAAGAAGTATATGAAGTTATAATGTATTGTGTTAGAAGCCAAACTAGAGACCAGCAAGTGGAGATTAGAAAGCCTTCCTAATGAGAAGATGGAGAACATGAAAAAATCATTATATAAAAAATAATTCAATCATTAAAGATTGAATAATATTCAAGAAAAATGGATACACCTATCATAGTTGAAAAATTAAACTATTGTGGACTTTAGTAAATATAAAGATGCCACGGACTGAGTCATCAAAACATTACATATAGTCATTTTTATCTTGTTCATAAAGAACACCTTGAGCCAAAGGGACTACCAGTACATAGATTTCATGAAAATACTCAGGGGAATTATTAGCTAATTGCTCTCAGGTGTAATCAGCTTTCCAAAATTTAACCTTTGTATTCAAGAGTGGTAGACATTGGCCATCCCTCCTTTATTCAAGGATGGATTGTTTGAGACACAGTTATTTATAGTTGTCGCTTTGCTAATAAATGGCCCTAGCCCCCATGGGTAGGTGGGCCATTAGTAACCTCTTCTCTCTCCATCAGGCATGATGCAATTAGAGACTCAATCCATGCAGCTCAAAGTCTTCCTGTTTCCCTTAATAATAATTCCTGCCAGAACGGATGATGAGCTCTGAAATAATTGCAGCGGTGTTTTCAATGCTGTGAGAATTTCAGAAAACCTAGTATTTTGTTGCATATAGAGAATGAACCCAATATCATCTTGGGAAATTAACTGACTCACTTGCTCTAAACTTAGTTTGACCTGCAGGGTCACAGGCACACTCTCCTAAGCACTAAAACTCAGTGGTTGTTATTACACCAAAGTAACTCCCCTCCCCATCTCTGATTTCAACCCCCTCATTCCTCTCTCCTCATAGAAATAATACATAAATCAACCCACGGAAGAACTTGAATTTATGACACTGCACATACTCATGAATAACAATGGCATTATTTGCAATTTTGTCCAAGATCAACTTCTTCTTGCAGTTAGACTTTCACAAATATATAGCTATCTCAGATTGACATTCTATTTTCCTCCCCTCTGTTGTCAGAGAACTCTTTGCTGAGATGATCAACAACAAACTGTTCTATTCAGTAAACATCATAACTTCAATAACTGCCCAATAAAAAAGGAAAGTATAAGTCACTCAATTTCAAAATAATAGTGTTTGGAGATAGCACAGAAAGGCGGCCTCAGAATTCAAGTATAGAAGTTCTGGAAAAGCCATAATCATTAAAATTCAAATAGGCCTGCTCTATAAGTACCTAATAATTGTTAAATGATTTGTTCAACTTAATAAACTAAACCATGCTTACAAATGTATTAATGAATTTATTTCAAATTTTCAACCTATATTTAGATCTGAAAGTATAAAGCTACTTATGTAAGCAATAGAGTGATTCTGGAAATTATCTGGTGTCTTAGAGGTTTTCAAGTTAAATTCATTCTTTCAGTGATATGATATTTACTTGTTGGGTGGATTAACAATACTTTTTATTGACATTTCCCAGAAGTCTTGAGAAAAGTCATTTCAAAAACTTGTATTTCATCCCTGCATGCAACAAGTATTAGATGCACTCCAGTCTGGGCAAGTCCTGCTACAATGTTGCTGCTAGTGCAGATGGAAAGGCACAGTATCCTTGACATCAAGGGGTCTGTAAGCCTTGAAACTAATTTAGGTTTGATTATAATACTTCTAATCTTTTGATACTTAGAATTTCATCGTCTGCTTTGTGCAGTAAAACATGCTGAGAAGAGTTCTCATAAAGTTTTAAGTTTGTAACATCAATAATATGTTTAATAAACTCTCCTCCCTACTTCTCCAACATAAATGTTGCATTTATATAAGGTTAAAAGTCCTAAAAAATCAGAAAATTTAGATGTTTAATTTTTGTTTTTATTTTAAGCAGTGAAATGGGTTTTTAAATGTATACATTATCTGAAACTTACTATTTCAAACAAGCATTGTTGGAAACTAAATCCATTATTTTAAATGTGGACTATTTAAACATGTAGAAAACAAAATTATGGACATAAACTATGATTTTAAAAATATTAACAATTTGCTAAATTTGTTTCAATGGGCAAGAGATCAATCCTACTTTTCATTATTCTTTTTAATATCATATTTTTCCCCAACATAATGTAATAAGAAAAGAAGAGTATCAGATGTACAAATAAGCACCATTGGTAAAAACATACACGCTTCTTTGGCCAACATAATTTGTAACTTTCTTACTGAACCTACTTACCTACTATATTTTTTCCCTCACTATTAGCATCTGATGGTTGATACAGTCAGTAACTCTTCTGAAGAATTAGATTAAGAGAGAACAATTTACTTATTCAGGAATAAGTGCATTTTTACAGCACATATTTTTCACAATCCAGCTGCAACTTCCAAAGATCAGGTTCTCATTGCTCCATAGCACAGTTTAAATAGCCTACTTATATCATATCCTCACTCTACACCAACCACTTCAGTCTATTATTTTAGTTTTCTAAATGTAGATCTAGTTTTCAACTGAATTCTTTATTTTGAGGATCACAATCACACACAAAATAACATCCAAACTCCTCAACATGGAAGACTGGTGTCTTCACAATTAGATCATGGACTACACCATGACCCAGGCCCCTGTGGCTGGTGAGACTTCTGGGCCCTGGGTACCACTCTAAACATGGTCTCTACTATCTCAGATCCTGCCCTGAGTGTCCTTTGCAGCACGTTGAGATATTAGCCATTTTCAATGTCCAATTCAAGTGCCATTGCTGGTAAGAAGACTTCTGTAGTTCTTATCGGAAGAATTGTCACTCTATGTCCCAGTAATATAGTACTAATTTGGTTTCTTATTTTAATATATCATTTATAAATCATACCATAGTTTGCATAATAGTTAATTTTATGCCTGCTTCTATTATTTACAAATCCCTTTAGTTTGGGCTGTGAGACATTCAATCCCCAAAACATCACCCAATTATCTATATGTTAAAGGCTTGTTGAATTGTATTCAATCTATTAGTTCAGAGTTATTTGCTATTCTTGTTTAAGGACAATGTATATATTAAAGAGCAACTAAAAGCTCCCATTACTGTTTGCCAACCCAGTTGTCTTTTGATTTCTCTGTCAATTTGCAAGTATCAAATATCTAAGTCACAGAACCCAGAGACACACCAAATACCCCATGGTAGTTTTAGGATGAACTCTAACAGCTATTGGCTATTTCTGGTGCAAGTCAGAAAAAAAATTGCTTTTAGTGCGAAATTTTTGATGCTGAAGAAAGTTTATTGTATTGAAGAGACACTGGCCCTTTATGAAAAAGGAGGTCAAGTTTACAGTTTTGATACTTATTTACTTTCTTATTTCTAATTTTTGGAAAACAATTTTCTTAGACTTTCATTTGTGGTATTGAGTATTTCTGCGTGTTTTAATCTTTCTACATAACGTAATTAAACACCTCAGTAGGTATCTAGTGAACTGATAAAATAATGAGCTGAGTCATTTGTACAGAAATATAGTAGCTTCCATAACCTGAATGATAACTATTTAAAAATGATGATTGTCGAAATTTTACTAGTGTCAAATTTCACTTTAAATTTTGCAAAGCACCTGCTGTTCTAGCCTTAACATAAAAATTTAGAAACTAACTCCAATGCCTAATTTTTAAATGAATAAATCCCACTGAATATTAAGTGACACTGACAATCACCCTGAAAAGTATTCAGCCAGTTTCAATAGAATTAGGAAACTGACATGAAAATGTGCTCTCAGTGCTTGGCCCATGAGCAGTTTATGATTTAAGACGTGCATACTGTTTAACTCTTTCCTTCAAAGGTAGAAAAGTACATAAAGCCCCTGGCTGACCTATTATACAGGCACAGAATTATCAAAAGCAATCAAAGTCAATTTAGTATATTATGAATACAGCCTAATGACTAAACACAATTGCAAATATTGTGACTTTAGTTTTTAATTCAATTTTCAATAAGTAGAAATATTTCTCAATTTTATTTAGTATCTAATTACATTAAGACCAACGCATACATTAAAGTGCATTTATATGATTAATATTTAATGATCGTTATTTTACTTAATGATTAATATTTTCTCTTATTTGAATTTCTTTAATCTATGTTTTAAAAATAACTGTTTCCAAACACATTTTATGGAAAGATTTCATTTTTCCATTTCCTTTATTTTTATATTTACCTTGTCAAATAAATACAATTCTATTTTTATTTCTATTAGAATTCAGGGTTTATTCTTTTCCTAAGCATATAATTCTTATAATGGAAAAAAGTGAGAAGTATCCCATAAGTACTATAAACCTATGAAACTATTAATGTTCTTTATATTACCAAGGAGTTTTAGTTTTAAAAAGCCATTCTTAAGCAATCAGTGAATGTATATCATCAGCCAAAAGTTATGCTAGGTTTCCTTCACTTATTATCACATTTAACCTCACAATTCTCCCAAATTGTGGGTAATACTATCCCCTTTGTTGCAGAAAAGTAAATATAGGCTCAGGGAAATTTTAAAACTGCCTTAAGATTCAGTCTGGTGAATGAGAGGCTGAGTTAAGAATCCAAATCTGCTTTATACCAGAGCCCATGATTTGAAGTCTTACCATTTTTCTTTAGGTCAGGGACCTCTAGAAATTAGACAGAAATTTCCAAAATGGTCTTTTACCCCACTCCCCATAAATAAGATAATGAATAGCAACACTGACCCGTAATTCTAGAATATCAATCTTGATACTTGTCAAAGTAAATAGTAGCTCCTCACAAAAATGTTGTGACCTCCCTAGTCTAAATGCTTATGCTATATGTTGATTCCTAAATCTAGATCTCTTTTTAAAAATAGTATTGAAGCATCAGGTTGTTCGGGTATGATTCTCACATTGAAATTTACAAAATATAACCAAATATTGTGACCCAGTTTTTCTGGAGCCAAGAGAAGTAAACTGCCATTTATTAGGTGATGATTATATGGCAAACACTACAATTTCAAATTTCAAATTCTTTTATCTGATTTATTCTTTTTATCAACTCTGCTGTATTGATGAGGAAGTCAACATATGGTGGGTCACTTACCCAAATTTCGGTGATGAGCTGGGCGCAGTGGCTCACACCTGTAATCCCAGCACTTTGGGAGGCTGAGGCAGATGGATCAGGAGTTTGAGGCCAGCCTGACCAACATGTGAAACCCCATCTCTACTAAAAATACAAAAAAAAAAAAAAAATAGCTGGGCATGGTGGCACATTGGGAGGCTGAGGCAGGAGAATCCCTTAAACCCAGGAGGTGGTTGCATGAGCCGAGATCGCTTCAACTGCTCTCCAGCCTGGGTGACAGAGCGAGACTCTGTCTCAAAAAAAAAAAAAAAAAAAAAAAAATCAGTGATGGTACTGAGGCCAAATCTGTTGGGTTCCAAAGTTATCCTACATGGGGCATAGTCAGGACTGGAATGGATAGCTCTACCTGCTTCCAAATATTCTTCCCTGGGAAGTGGCTGTGAGTCTTACTGAATTGATTTATTCATTGCATTCTATGTGTCAAATGCAATTTAGGCCTGAGTGATAGTCATAAATGGTCTTTGGACCCATGAAGCTCTGAGTCAACTATACCAGCAGATATTCTTAAACTAATAAAAAAAAAAAAAGCGATGGCATCACATGCCATTTTGAACTTTTGCATTAAAGTCATTAACTTACATCAGTATTACGATTTATACTTTTAAGCAGAGTTTTGCCATTTTCTGATACACAGTAGCTAGTGATAAAATTATGAAGTTACTATTGTATGGTCCAATGACATAAAAACCTAAGTGCCTGCTTGGGCTACTTATACTCTGCAGTATACCCTGGTTTATTGTGAGGATTAAATAAAAAATCCTCACAAACCTCAATTTAATGTAGATTAATTATAAAAGTAATCTACCCATGTTACATAATGTTAAATCTGTAGTTTCAAAGTGTATGCTATTTCTTAAAACAAAAACAAAGGTTATCCCCACTCCAAACAATAACAGCAACGGTGAAGGTCGTGGGTGGACAGAGGTAGTCCCACCCATCCCCAGGAGGCTCAGCCACCAGCGGCCAGGTCTGTCAACTGCTCCCACCCGCCCTGTTTTCTCTCAAGAAAAAGATTTTCATTTTAAGATAGGCATCAGTGCAATAAAGGAGCTTGATACAAAAATCATTATGTTCTATATATGTTTTTGTAGGTTGTAGATTAATTATGGCCAATTAATACTTAAAAATATTTATGTTACAAATAACACTGAAGTGAGATTCAAAATTGTGCCCTCTATTGAAGCCAAGAAAGTAAATGTCTTTAAAATAAACATAATGGTGGTTTTTTGGTACAATAAACAGCATACCTACACTTCAGAGGACAAATCATGTTATATAATAACCCCGAGGGAAAGTAAAAGGAGACATTAATTTGGATATGGAAGCAAAATGGAAATGCTGAAATTCAGAGTAATATAGAGCAAAACAGAGGTTTGTCTGAAACATTTAAAATATTAAGAAGTATGACTTAAAAACTCAAACATTTTACTACACGATGAATCCTTTTCTTAAGGAAAAAAGGAAAATAATAAAAGTGGTATTTGGATGAGATAATTTTCCTTTAAATTTATTCCTCAGAATGATGTAAATTTTCCAGCTGGAAGCTCATCTTTCTATACATGCATGCATCTATACAAATGGTAAAACAGTTACTCTGTCAATTCGCTGGGATAGGAAAGGTGGATATAAATATAAGCTAGAGTCTGGTTAAAACAAAACAAAACAAACAAAAGACAAAAGAAGCACTGCACTGTTGGCCAGAAATTCCTTTTAAGTCAGACTTAAGTCCACAGAAAGTTGGACCTAAGCAGTGAAGGATGTAGGGGAACAGAGAGAGACTGCTTGGCCAAGTTTGCTATTCTCGTTTGTCTATGTCAGTACGGCTACGTAAAGTTCACAACTATTTGCACATAGCTATAAATATAGCATGAATAATACACATATGTATTTAATTGTGTTATTTACTATTTATAATTTGAATTGATGTTTAAAATAATTTTAAATACTTATTCCATAAACTCAGTATTTGAAAATTTAAAAAAAAAAAAGTCATTTTAAATAACATCATTTACCAAGTCTGAGTGATTCTTTACAAGGTACCCGATGAATGTAAAATTATAGCTTTTAGTCTTCATTTCTAATAGACTGTTATAGGGAAAATGTACTAAAATGTTGTGCTTATTACATTTATGAATTTCAGACAGTTTCTATAGACTGAGAACAATGAAATGTTTTTATACATTATTTGGTGAAAGTTTTCCAGTAAGTGTTCATATCCTGCACAAATTTTATTAAAGAACATCAATTTTACGTAACAACTGTAACCATTAATAAATCATCAGTCACCACTTTTCCTGCATATCTGACAGATGGAGAACACTGTGCTTAGTGTTGAAGATACCAAAGGGAACTCAAGTGAGGGGAAAAGAGGAGAGCAAACTGATCAAAAGGGAATGCCCATGATGCTTTCAGGAAACCAGGGTGAGAACATGCTGGCTGGAGGATGGGTCTGGTTTCCAGCAGAGATGATAGGAGTTAAAAGGCATAGGTGAGTTGTTCCCATCCCTGGCCTGGGCCTTACTCCATAGCTATAGAAACATAGTCTCTAGAAACAAAGGCCAGAGCATCCTTTTAACATTTCTATCATAAGTATTCTCAATAAACGTTTGCAATTTATTTGCTTTAATGTAACTTGGCAGTAAAGACTTTGGCCTTTGGAGGTCTGATTCTAATCCCAGTTCTACCACTTACCGGTTATTTATCAGGTACACGTTACCTACCTCTCTGCAACTCAGATTGCTCATCAGTAACATGGGGAGAGTGGTATCAACCACTAAGAGGATTAAATGAGTGAATATTTGTAAAACACGTAGCCTAGAATAAATATTTATAAAGCACAAGATCTATTTAAAGTGTTTATAACATAATACATTGGAATATGAGACTACTGAAATTAAAACATTTTGAAGATTCTAATAAATGAATAATTTAATTTAGTGCTCATTTGAAAAATATTTTATCATCATGTTTAAATTTAACATATAATTTATATCTTAGTTTTTATCCCATTTATATATATATTTGCCAGAAAAATGTTTTGTAATACCTTAATTTTATGTGGAGCTGAATTTAAATAATTAGGCCTAATTTGTATGTGTTGTTGGATGGGTATGTGTATCGACCTGATTTATAAAATAAAGTATTTATTAAACTGGGTTTTGCACTTCCAGGTAGAGTCACATTTAAGATAATCCTTTGAAATATTTTAGCTTTTGAAAGTAAATTAAGCAAGATAAATAAAATGTATGTACGTCATTAAAAATATTTAAAATACTTTAAATATTTTGAGTTATTTAAAATATAATCCCTGAGGCTCACTCAAATATATAACTTTTATTTCTCTTATTTAAATGAAAGATGGACACTGCTGTACACTGAAGTAGCATATATAATACAATATCCCAAGGAATTGACTGTGATAATACATTTCTACTTTGTCATTTCTAAAAGCAAATGTAATGATTATGAAACCACAAATCGAGAAATATGGACTAACAGTAAGTAAATACCTTAGTTTCAGATTTTTTTGTTTTTAAATGGAAACACTCTAGAGGCTCCTCTGCACTGGCTTGGAGAAAGGCTTCTTAAAAAATAAATAAAAACCAAAAATTATTTTTTCTTAAGGCTAAGAACTTCCCATTCCAGAACTGGAAGATTAGGCAATTTAGAACAATCATCCTGCCAAGGGCAAATGGAAAAGCTGGGCAGAATAAAGAGTTCTTCCTGAAGCCAGTGGAGAACTAAATACTTAGGAAAACCTACCAGACCAACAGCTGGAAAAGTCCAAATTAGAGTTTAATCTGGCATTCTGAGCATTTTTCCCTGAGTAGATTTCCTATTGGAATAGCATGCTCAGAAGCTGAATAGCACTTTTTGACATTTCATGGAAAAAATGGAGCAAACTTTAGAGTCTGGGTATACAAAGGCGGGTGACCTCCCCATATGTGTTTGTGGCCCCACGGGGCTGCATTCAAGGTGCACAGCTGATCTGGGGCTACACAAATACAATGGAGCAGAAACAACAACAGGTTCAGAATCACAGTCTCCTAATGATGGAATAATCAGACCTAGATATAAAATAAATCTATATTCAAAGGCTATAGGACAAAATCGGAAATTTCAGCAGAGGACTAGAAACCTAAACTGACCCAGCAAAATTGAAAAGAACCAAAAACAGATTTTTTGAACTGCAAAATGTAATAACTGAAATTAAAGACTTCGTTGACTGGATTTAACAGATTAGAAACAACTTAAGAGAAAAGAGTGAATCTGAAGACAGATCAAATGAAAAGAAGTACAAATAGAAAATGCATAAGAGGTAAAGAATATAGCACATATTAAGTTGAAGTTTCAAAAGATGAAAAAGGATAGAATGGAACAGAAAAACAATAGTTAGAAAATAGCTGATGGCCTTCTAAAGTTGATGACAGACAATAAAACAAAGAATTCCCAAGTAGCAGCACTACAGTGAAAGGAAGTAAAAATGACAATCATAAAGGCAGCCAGAGGAAACAGACAGATTCCATGTAAAAAAGAATTATGACAATTGTGAATGTTTGATGCATGTTTAATATTCTTATCTTTGCACAATTCTGAAGGCAGTTAAACATCTTTAATATGCTGAATGAAAAGAACTGCCTACTTAGAATTCCATACACATAATTAGTGCCCTATATAGTATACAGCTGTGACTTATTAAGACCTAATACTTATTGATGCTTTTATCACTTTTACAGACAACGCATTAACTATTCCCTCACCATGTCTACTGTTTTGCTGTATCTTAATTCTGTGTGTTTTAAATCTGAAGTTGTTGTTGTTGTTGTTGTTGTTGTTGTTGTTCTTCTTCTTCTTCTTCTTCTTCTTCTTCTTCTTCTTCTTCTTCTTCTTCTTCTTCTTCTTCTTCTTCTTCTTCTAATACTCATTATCCATTTAGCCACATTCCCACATTTGCCATTTTCTTGTTTTTTATTGCTTCCTTCACCTTTCATTGTAAATCTTTTTCCTCTGCCTGAAGAATACTCTTTAATATTTCTTTTGGTGAATTTCTACTGGTGGTAATTTTTTCAGCTTTCATTTCATTAAGAATCTGCATTTTTAAAGAATGAGGTTATAGGCCAGGCACAGTGGCTCATGCCTGTAATCCCAGCACTTTGGGAGGCCGAGGCAGGTGGATCACCTGAGGTCAGGAGTTCAAGACCAACCTGGCCAACATGGTGAAACCTCATCTCTACAAAAATACAAAAATTAGCTGGGCATGATGGCAGATGCCTTTAATCCCAGCTACTCGGGAGGCTGGGTCAGAAGAATCGCTTAAACCCTGGAGGCAGAGGTTGCAGTGAGCTATCATGCCATTGCACTCCAGCCTAGGTGACACAGCGAGACTGTCTCAAATAATAATAATAACAATAAGGTTATAAAATGGTAAAAGCACAAATAAGTACTAGATCTTGATAAGGCAAGGAGGCATACCATAATTTATAGGGTAATTTTTTATATGTAGCAGTGGAATGAACAGGAGACAAAATGTTCATAATATACATAAATACCTGAACAACAGAATTAACAAAGCTGACCTAGGAAACAGGTGCATAATTCTTCATGAAAAAGTTACAAAATACAAGCATGTGGAAAATTTATAAACAGACTTTACTCTGAGCTATAAAGAAAGTTTCATTATAAAACATTGACATCACATGAATTACAAATTCTGACAATTCAATTAAACTATAACTCAACAAGAAAAACTATTAATAAATAAAATGTCTCCATATGTTGCAAATTAAGAAACAAAATTCCAAGATGGGTGAGGTGGTACACACCTGTGGTCCCAGCTACTCAAAGGCCAAGGTCAAAGGAGGTCACAATAGAATGGGGCTGTCAGTAGAGACTCTGCACTGTTAAGAAGATAATCAAATTATATTATGGGAGACTTCTGGCTCTGTCAAGATAGACTAGCCCCATTTCTCCCAGATTCTCCCTCTTACTAATAAAAACCCTTGACATAATACAACAAATAACCATAAAAAACACTGAAAGTTAGGCCAGGCACGGTGGCTCACGCCTGTAATCCCAGCACTTTGGGAGGCCAAGGTGGGCAGATCATGAAGTCAGGAGATCGAGACCATCCTGGCTAACATGGTGAAACCTCATCTCTACTAAAAATACAAAAAATTAGCCGGGCGTGGTGGCGGGCGCCTGTAATCCCAGCTACTTGGGAGGCTGAGGCAGGAGAATGGCGTGAACTTGGGAGGCAGAGCTTGCAGTGAGCCAAGATCGCACTGCTGCCCTCCAGCCTGGGCGACAGAGCAAGACTCTGTCTCAAAATAAATAAATAAATAAATAAAAACTCTGAAAGTTGGAAAGAAGACGGGGGCTGCCAAGGACTTCAGGATTTGAGGAACGACACCCCAGTCTGTTCCATGGTTTCCTTATTGCCTCCCATAAATCCCAGACTCACCAACAGGCACCAACCATAAACACTCCAAGAAAACCCAACGCACAGGAAAAGGATGACCTAACAGCAGAAAACCTTTCTGGCTATGTGCACCCTACTCCAGGTAAACAATTACCTACCTCTGATTTGAATGGGCCCAGCAGGAGCTGTCCTCTTCACCCACTCTCCAGGCATGAAAGCAGGCAGCACTTCTGACCCCTGTTTGGTGGTATCTGGCCCATTTCTGCACCTCCTGTGCTGAGAAGTGGTCTAAGTCCTGGTCATATGTTCTTTTGTGCGGGATTCCATGCGTGGGCATCAGCCCTCCTATTAGCCCCCCGGTGGTGGTGAGACATATATATATACACACACACACACACACGCACAGATACAGTATGTACACACACACAATGAGTACATATACATCCCTGTAAAGATGAACCAGTGGACAGGGGCCAGATAGCATTAATTTGCTACTGAGTGGATGATTGGTGTCCCTGGGGAACAGTGCTATATCGGGACCCAGTGTTGGCCTCTGTTCCAGAAAGCTTAGACATTCAGAGGTGGTAGTAGCTAACAAGCCTGGGAAAGCAGGTATCCATGCTATTGGGTGCATATGTCACTCCATTGCTCTATCCTGGCCACTCCCTCCATGTGTCTCTGTGGGGTTTCTGGTGGAGCTGATGATGAAAGATGGCCAATGCCAGTCACCTGGAAAAAATTACCTACTTGGTTCTTCAGAGCCTCTTTTAAAGTACATGTTTTCTGCTTAGTGTTAACTATGTGATTGAAAAGTCTTCACACTGTGCACACATGCCCATGTATCCATCCAAAGGCCTCTGCCTCAGACCTCTTTGTCTCCAGTCTTTTTGTTTTCCCTTCCAGGCCCCTGGCTGCAGCCACACCATTGGCCGCTGTCTAAGAATTATACATATTCTCCCCTCTCCACTGTCTTTCAGATCTCTCTCTAAAATAGGGCAGTCACTGTCAACTTTTGGCTTCACCCACTGACAGAATCCATAAATCAAGCTTGGGATTTTTCCTCATGTGAGCTTGGGGAAGGGAAATGGTATGATTGCTGTGGGTAATTTGGGAGTTTGGTCTGTCAGCAAATGTAGCTTACTTGGGCCCTCTGGACCTGCTTGGACTCAGCCTTGAACGGACCGCTGTTAGGTCAGTGGACTCTGCATAACAGGCAGTTCTCTGTAGTCACTTGGTGCCCCATAGTTCAGCATTCCATCTGCCTGCAGTTCTTGCATTACTATGTCTACCTTTCCTCCCATCAATCCTGGCCAATAGAGAAAACCCACCAATTAGGTGTTTAGTGATGCTGGTGCTGCTTAGACAACAAGTGTGTCCCTGATAGTGCCATGAATGGTGTGTCCTTGAGTCCTCTTGGACATAATGCGCTGTTGGGTTTTTTTAACCTCATATAATTTACCAGCTCCAGCATTCCCAATTCCGTCAGCTTCTCTATTCCTTCTTCTACCACCTGCAGCTTAGGCATTTCTCATTTACTGTGTTGCCCATCACTTTTTCTAGCAGTAAGTTTTCCCAAAGTCTTCAATCTTGTTAAAGCCCTCAGTTTCTCATTCCTTTTCAAAGTATCTGTTTCACTTAACAGTAGTCAGCCAATTTTGCTGTCCTTGGTGGCACCCTTGTCCCCTTCTTAGGCCTAAGTCATCACACCTTCATACACAGGCCACTCAGAAGGGTACCCTCTTTGCCCATGGGATGGGCAGTGAATGAGTCACAGAGCCCCATCCCACTGCCTGTATTCTCAGACCACTTCTGGCTCCTGTCATCACTTGGGTTAGCTTGGATCCTCTGAGAAATTGTCACAAAAATAGGATTAGACATGTAAGAGATGTGTTATAGTTTAAAATGTCTGTGAAAGAAAAAGGGAAGGAAGAGAGGAGAGGCTGAGAGATCACCTGGATAATAATGCAGGAGAGCAGGGAGGAAGGAAGGCCTTAGACTCCAGTTAGCTTTAAGAAGCAACTGGCTGTGAAGGAGCGGCCCTCCAGCCATAGCGGCCACAGGAAATTCTCACAGAACCAGGAAAGACAGGCAGCAGGCCTCTGCTGTGCTCAGTCTAGAAGCACGAACACAGCACAAACACAGTGGAATCAGAGTGCAGCAGTGGACCCACTGGTCAGTGACTCCTTACAGCAGAAGGTCGGAGAGCCACATTTTCATAGCTGTCGTACCTTCATTCTGTGCCATTACCAGCCGCACCTATATTGGGTGTTGTAGTCTTCAATTAACTTTTACCACAGGACAAGAGAATACTCAGATACGCCACAGAGGATCTCCCCATCTCTGTTGTGTAATGGCAACCCAATTTCCCCTTGATGGTCAGGATCAATCACTCCAGCCAGTACGGTAACTTATTTTGTGCCAGCTGGTTCAAAAACATGAGGTGGCAGTCCTGGCTTATAGTTTGTTAGAAGCATTCCTCCCTTGGGAAGTATGACTTCCAAACTAGCAGAGTCCAAAATTACAGAGACAGGAAGCAAATGTTTTGCTAGTGGATATCCAGGGTAGTAGTGAGAATCTATTCCCATCAACACGCCTCCAACCCACACACAATTCTGAGACCCATGAATCTTAATCATGGAAGCAACGGCACCATATATTAGAGTCATATTGGAAGCGACAGTTCTAGGGGCTTCCACTATGCCCTCCTTACAGTATTCACAAAAACACCATTGGCCATAGAATCAAAGAGGGTGACTTGGCAAATTGCTATTAGTTGCTGATTCAGAGCAAAAAATCACACCCAGGAGGAAATTACACTAGCTCAACTAAGTGATGTCACCCAGCTGGCACCATAAGCATCCTCAGCAGCCCCTTCCACCATTCTGTTATTCCAGATGCTACAAGGTAATGGAGAACATGGTAAGACCAATGAATTACTTGAGTATGAGCCCACTGCCACATGTCATTAACCATGAGTTCCCTGGTCAGTAGCACTGCTGTGAGGAATATGACAGCAATGAATTTATTAAGTCTACAGATGGTGGTTTTGGCAGAAACACTGTAGTCAGGGAAAGCAAATTTGTATCAAATTTCAATATGAACACAGCATTGCCCCTCTCATGATGAACTTGATCCAATGTAATCAACCTGGTACCAGGTGACTGGCTGTCTGCCTGGTCAATGTTGCCATATTGGGGGCTCCTTGGTGGACTCTGCTGTTAGAAAACTGGACACTCAGAATGAGTTGAAGCTAGATTATGCCTTGGTAATCATGCATACCTTCCATCTTTGTTTTCGTGGCCACTTTGTTCATGAGCCTATTGGCAAGGAAGAAAGAGGCTGGCCAATGCCCACAGGAGTCATGTTGTCCAGTAACTAAGGTTATTTGCTGAGTTTCTCATTAGTGTGCATTCCTACATGCTGTGTGCTTCTTTGGAAATATCTAGTTACATACACTTTTCTCACAACACTGTCACCAAATTTCCAATCTTATTCCTTCTATGCTTCTGATCAGTGGGCCAAATTGTTGACTTATTGCTTAAAAATCTGTGCAGGTCCATACTTCTAGTCATCTCTCATTCTCAAGGTGGAGAGACTGGTGTACTTCTTGGAGCCTCATCTATTGGCATTTCTCTTACCCATTCTCCTTCAGGACCACCTCTGTGGGTAGGGCTATTTGTGGCTGCTGCCAACATACGTGTACACCACTCTATAAGTGATGCTCAGATATCATAAAGAACTTCCCACGAGGTCACAGGTGCAGGCTGAAGTGGCAACTTCATGGCAACAGAAGTCATGAAGGTCTGAGCCACTTGTTTGTGCAACTTACCACTCCCTTGGGACCTGCTTGAGTCCAATCTTGTACACACTGGTATATCATTCCCAATGGATAAGAGTGCTGCTATGCATACCCAATTCCATGGCTCAGTGGGTTAGACAACACCTATGTAGCTCGGATTACATAGTAACTTTTTGGCTCAAACTGGAACCAGCACCAATCCAAAAGCTGTTTCTCAAAAGGAGAATAGTTATCTACAGAGAATAGCATGGCTTTCTCTAACATCCTAAAGGTTCACACTGTGATCCTCACCTCTCAGAACCTGTCCAAGAGTCCACACAACACCTTTATCTGCCATGACACTCTGAGCATGCTTGTACCCCTGGGTCACATTTTCCAAGTGGAGAGCACCTTTCACAGTGGCCTGGAATGGTTGCAGAGCCAGTTTCTGCTCTGAGCCTCATTCAAAATTGGCAGGCTTCCCAGTGACATAAGAAATGAGCAAGAGCAGCAGTCCCGATGGAAATAAACGTGGACTCCCAATCAAGAGGGTCCTCCTCATTTTAGGCATTGAGCCTCTTTCTTGATTAAAGAAGCCAGATAAATGTGTCCATAATCATGGAAGGATATGAACATGCCCTGGATCACAGGAAGATGAACTGGATGAAGAAAGAAAGAGAGATGCACCTCTGCATCTTTTGTCACCATGCTTGATCAGGATGATACAACACAACACAACCCAGCAAAAGAGAACTGTACGGCCCCTGAAAAATCCAAATCAGGCCGATGACAGCCTGTGAGTGTCTTAGGCCTCTGACTTCTCAGATAAAGTGAACTGAAATATAGTGCAGCTTCCAGAAAGGGGAATGCAAGGACTAAGGAAGACAACCAAACAGGATAGAACCAGGGACCAACCAACAAACTAAAACCAAGTTGATAGCAGGAAGGTCCCACTGTATCTTGTCCACCTGGATAAGCACTGAGGTGAGTTTTGCTTTCCTCCATTCTCTGCATGGGAGTTTTAAATTAGTTACTCTATTCTTTCTCATGTTTATGAGGTGGGGGCAGATAAACTGTCGAGACCATATGAGCCCTGGACCTGATGCAAGTTCCTACATCTCATCCATGACTCAACATGTATCAATGAGATGCAGTAACTGGATGAGAGTTTGAAGTTGTATTACATGTGGAGGAGAATGGGGACATTAAATGTACATGTTAATGTGAAGGGTGTGTATCAACGCACACAAGTTAAAGAGATGATTTGTATAAGAAAAAGACATTGGCCTGTTCAACACTCATTCAAAGTTCGTGTCCCCTTTTATAAGTATAAAGCTGAAACTGGATCCTTTCCTTACTCCTTATACGAAAATTAATTCAAGATGGATTAGAGACTTAAATGTTAGACCTAATACCATAAAAACCCTAGAGGAAAACCTAGGTAGTACCATTCAGGACATAGGCATGGGCAAAGACTTCATGTCTAAAACACCAAAAGCAATGGCAGCAAAAGCCAAAATTGACAAATGGGATCTAATTAAACTAAAAAGCTTCTGCACTGCAAAAGAAACTACCATCAGAGTGAACAGGCAACCTACAGAATGGGAGAAAATTTTTGCAATCTACTCATCTGACAAAGGGCTAATATCCAGAACCTACAAAGAACTCAAACAAATTTACAAGAAAAAAACAAACAACCCCATCAAAAAGTGGGCAAAGGATATGAACAGACATTTCTCAAAAGAAGACATTCATACAGCCAACAGACACATGAAAAAATGCTCATCATCACTGGCCATCAGAGAAATGCAAATCAAAACCACAATGAGATACCATCTCACACCAGTTAGAATGGCGATCATTAAAAAGTCAGGAAACAACAGGTGCTGGAGAGGATGTGGAGAAATAGGAACACTTTTACACTGTTGGTGGGATTGTAAACTAGTTCAACCATTATGGAAAACAGTATGGCGATTCCTCAAGGATCTAGAACTAGATGTACCATATGATCCAGCCATCCCATTACTGGGTATATACCCAAAGGATTATAAATCATGCTTCTATAAAGACACATGCACACGTATGTTTATTGCGGCACTATTCACAATAGCAAAGACTTGGAATCAACCCAAATGTCCATCAGTGACAGACTGGATTAAGAAAATGTGGCACATATACACCATGGAATACTATGCAGCCATAAAAAAGGATGAGTTTGTGTCCTTTGTAGGGACATGGATGCAGCTGGAAACCATCATTCTTAGCAAACTATCACAAGAACAGAAAACCAAACACCGCATGTTCTCACTCATAGGTGGGAACTGAACAATGAGATCACTTGGTCTCGGGAAGGGGAACATCACACACCGGGGCCTATCATGGGGAGGGGGGAAGGTGCAGGGGTTGCACTGGGAGTTATACCTGATGTAAATGACGAGTTGATGGGTGCTGACGAGTTGATGGGTGCAGCACAGCAACATGGCACAAGTATACATATGTAACAAACCTGCACGTTATGCACATGTACCCTAGAACTTAAAGTATAATAAAAAATAATAATAAAAATAAATTCTTTTCTCTAATAATGAGAATTTAAAAATGAAGGCATCAATTTCTAATCTGCCTTATAGTATCAGGTAACCCTGTGACATTATTCTGTTCAATATAATGTAAAAGTCCTGTAGAGGGTTTTTCATTTTTATGTTTTTATCTGAATGAAAGGCAATTAAGAGCCTGAAGGCATAAAAGCACCTGCAACCATGAGGACAAAAGCTGCACTAAGGACTGGGGGCAAGACTACAAGTGGTCCGAGATCAGGAGAATGCTGCAGAACCACTGCATCAGCTAAGGGGAACCACTGAATCAGGACCCTCAGGATCTTGCCACAAAACCAAATTGTAACTGACACACATCTTCACCATTACCAGCTATGTAAACGTGGGAAAGTATTTAATTATTGTGACTCATTTTCTTCATGTACTAATTAGAGTAACAATAACTCACAAACTCAGGCAAATTAAATATGAAAATCTATGTGATGGGTTTCAAACAAAACCTTTCACATAATAAACACTCAATAACTAACTAGCATCAGCAACAGCAACATTATTACAGGAGGAAAGTTAAACCTCACTAGTACTAAAAAAAAATGAAAATTAATAGAGGAAGAAACTATTTCCATATATCACATTAAATGAATGAGTTAAAAATGATACTGAAGAACATGCAATAAAATATGTATTCTGATATATCATTGGTGGTACTAGAAATTGATATACTCCTTATAAAATACACTTGGCAAATGATCCAAAAGATTAGAAATACCTAAACCTAGCAATTCTACATCTGGGTATTTAGCAAAAAAAAAAAAAAAAAAAAAAAACCCAAAACTTTAAAATACCACAAAATCTAAAGTAAGAAGATGTCAACTGTAATGCAACACATAATGGTGAAAATTTGGAAGCAATAAAAATGTCCAACAATTAGAACAGCTTAACCATATGATATGGTTTGCCTTTATGTCCCACTTAAATCTCACCTTGAATTATAATATTCCCCACATGTTATGGGAGGAACCCAGTGTGAGGTAGCTGAATAATGGGGGCGAGTTTTTCCTGTGATGTTCTTGTAATAATGAATACGTCTCACAAGATCTGATGGTTTTATAAGGGAAGTTCTGCTGCACATGCTCTCTTGTCTGCCACCATGTAAGATGTGACTTTGCTCCTCATTTGCCTTCTGCCATAATTGTGAGGACTTCCCTGACATGTGGAACTGTGAGTCAATTAAACCTCTTTCCTTTATAAATTACCCAGTCTCTGGCATGTCTTTATTAGCAGTGTGAGAACAGACTAATACAGTAAATTAGTACTGGGAGTGGGGCACTGCTGAAAAGATACCTGAAAATGTGGAGGCGACTTTGGAACTGGGGAACAGGCAGAGGTTGGAACAGTTTGGAGGGCTCAGAAGAAGACAAGAAAATGTGGGAAAGCTTGGAACTTTCTAGAGACTTATTGAATAGTTTTGCCCCAAATTCTAATAGTGATATGGACAGTGAAGTCCAGGTTGAGGTGGTCTCAGATGGAAATGTGGAACTTGTTGGAAACTGGAGTAAAAGTCACTCTTGCTATGCAAAGAGACTGGTGGCATTTTGCCCTGCCTTAGAGATCTGTGGAACTTTGAACTTGAGAGAGATGATTTAGGGTACCCAGTGGAAGAAACTTCTAAGCAGAAAAGTGTTGAAGAGGAAGCAGATCATAAACGTCTGGAAAATTTGCAGCCTCATGATGGGATAGAAAAGAAAACCAATTTTCTGGGGAGAAATTCAAGCCAGCTGCAGAAATTTTCATAAGTAATGAGGAGCCAAATATTAATCACCAATCGGAAAATGTCTCCAGGGCATGTCAGACACCTTCACAGCAGCCCCTCCCATCACAGGCCTGGAGGCCTAGAAGGAAAAAATGGTTTTGTGGGCAAGGCCTAGGACCCCCTGCTCTGTGCAACCTAGGGCCATGGTGCCTTGCACATTCCAACTGCTTCAGCTCCAGCTATGGCTAAACAGGGCCAATGTACACCTCAGGTCATTGCTTCAGAGAGAAGAAGCCCAAGCCTTGTCAATTTACACGTGGTATTGGGCCTGTGGGTACACAGAGATCAAGAACTACGGTTTGGGAACCTCCACCTAGATTTCAGAGGATGTATGGAAATGCCTGGATGTCCAGGCAGAGGTATGCTGCAGGGGTAGAGTTCTCATGGACAACGTCTGCTAAGGCAGTGTGGAAGGGAAATGTGGGGTGGGAGGCCCCCACACAGAGTCCCCACTGGGGTACTGCCTAGTGGAGCTGTGAGAAGAGGGCCACCATCCTCCCAACCCCAGAATGGCAGATCCACCAAGTTTGCACCATGCACCTGAAAAAGCCACAGAATGCCAGCTTGTGAAAGCAGCCAGAAGGAGAGCTGTACCCTGCAAAGCCACAAGGGGTGGAGCTGCCCAAGGCTGTGGGAACCCACCTCTTGCATCAGCATGACCTGGATGTGAGACATGGAGTCAAAGGAGATCATTTCAGAGCTTTAAGATTTTGCTGCCCTGCTGTATTTTGTACTTGCATGGGGCCTGCAGCCCCTTCATTTTGGCCAATTTCTCTTATTAGGAATGGGCGTATTTACCCAAAGCTTGTACCCATAGTATCTAGGAAGTAACTAACTTGCTTTTGATTTTACAGGCTCATAGGCAGAAGGGACTTGACTTGTCTCAGATGAGACTTTGGACTGTGGACTTTTGAGTTAATGCTGAAATGAATTAAGACTCTGGGGGACTGTTGGGAAGGTATGATTGGTTTTGAAATGTTAAGGACATGAGATTTGGGAGGGGTCACGGGTGGAATGATATGGTAGGGCTGTGTCCCCACCCAAATCTCACCTTGAATTGTAATAATCCCCACATATCAAGGGTGGGGCCAGGTGGAGATAACTGAATCATGGAGGCAGTTTCCCCCATACTGTTCTCCTGATAGTAAGCCTCACAAGATCTGATGGTTTTATAAATGGGAGTTCCCCTGCTCATGCTCTCTTGCCTGCCACCATGCAAGATGTGACTTTACTCCTCATTTGCCTTCCGCCATGACTGTGAGGCTTCCTCAGCCATGTGGAAATGTGAGTCAATTAAACCTGTCCTTTATAAATTACCCAGTCTTGGGCATGTCTTTATTAGCAGTGTGAGAACAGACTAATAAACCATATTATAGGTTTTTTTTTTGCTGAAATGTATGAAATATTGTAGTCATTGAAATTATGTTAATGATGTAAATAGTATAGAAATATATATATATATATATCATACTATTAAGGAAAATACTACATATGGTACCTACAGCATGAATAAAAAATTCACACAAAAGTAGGAAATTTACCAAGATGTTAACATTGCTGACATCTGGGTTATGAAACTATAAGTGGTATTTTCCCCTTACTTCTAATCCTCTACTTTACAAATTTCCTGTAATTAATACTGTATCAATTAGAATATTTTTAGCTGCAAGTAACAGAAAACCTAACTTGCTTAAGCAAAAGAAACTTTCTTATTTGACAGCACTAAGAAGTCTAGGACAGGCTAGGGTTCAGGTACAAATAAGGACAGTAACTCAACACCATCATCAATGCCCCAGTTCTTTTCCTATCTTCACTGTGTGTCCTCATTGTGGGCTCCATCCTCAAACTGGTTCACCTCATGGTCACAACAAGGCAGTGACCAGAAAAGCTATGTGTTGACTGGCTAAAAGTAATCATTCTCTGGAGTAAACAAACTTGGTGTTTTGTTAGGAAGAAGGGGAGAAGTGATTTGATATTGGAGAGATAAGCAATGTCTTCTCTACTTCGCTACTATTTTAATTTTTCAAAGTATATTTATTGCTTCCAAGCTTATGAATGCAATTCATTTCACTGCAGAAAATTTGGAAAACACAGGGCATTAAAAAAAAAAAACTCACACATGATCCCATCACATGAAACAACCATTGTTAACATTTTGGTGCATTTGGTTTAAAAATCCATATAATATAGATAACAACTGTACACATGTGTATATAATCTTAATTAATTTGTAAATGTGATTTTAATGGCACAATAACATTCAATCAAATGGAAACAGGATAATTTATTCAACCAATTATATTGTCACTCATTTATATTATTTTCCTTTTCATTATTATATATAATACAGAAATTAATACCATTGGATGTAATATTTCACTTTATTTCTGATTTACTTCTGTAGTAAAATTTCCATTGAGATTACTGGACCAAACATGTTAAGGCTCTTTTACCATATTGCCAAATAAACACATCTTACATATTTATAATAAGAAAAATTCAAATTAATAAAATAAAAACTGGGAATTATATTTGCCCTGCTAACTTCACAGACTGGTATAATTATCAGATTATATAATTGCTAAAAAAGTGTTTTGTGAAAATTTAAGCATTATATAAAAGTAAGATACTATTTTGATGCAAATAAATAAAAAACATTTGAAACTGCTTTATGACAATAATCTCTCAGGAATTCATTTATAATTTTTATTGTACACATTGTCATCACTTCAAACAACTTTCAACATTTCACATCCTACCTGTTAATAGAAGCAACTTTTGTCTAAATTGCTCAAGCATTTATACTCATAGAACTTTAATGATCTATTCATTAATTTTAAAAAGTATTAAGGATATAACTATGTGCTATGAAGAAGGCCATGAAGCTAGGAGTATCCTAGTATAATTGAATGTGGAAGACAAACATAATCAACTAAAATAAATGTGATAAGTGATATAACAGAGCAAAGAACATTTTACTATAGGACCCAAGAAAAAGAAATAATTAATGCTTCCCTTCCTTCTCCTATTTTGTCCTTTGCTGCAATTTCTTTCTTTTTTTTTTTTTTTTTTTTTTTTTTGAGATGGAGTTTCGCTCTTGTTGCCAGCCTGGAGTGCAGTGGCGCAATCTCGGCTAACTACAAACTCCGCTTTCTGGTTTCAAGCGATTCTCCTGCCTCAGCCTCCTGAGCAGCTGGGATTACAGGCACACACCACCACGCCTGGATAATTTTTGTATTTTCAGCAGAGACGGGATTTCACCATATTGGCCAGACTGGTCTCGAACTCCTGACCTTGTGATCCACTGGCCTCAGCCTCCCAAAGTGCTGGGATTACAGGCGTGAGCCACCGCACCCGGCCCTTTGCTTCAATTTCTACAGCTTGTTTTCTTTGCCTGAACTTTACAAGTCTTAACCTTGTTCTGCCTTCAGATATTTGTGTGGTCTCACTCTGGTGTGCCAGTAGCTAAAAATCCATGATATGCTCTCATCTCACTCCTGTTGTTCACTCCTCTTATCTGGGGTCACCTATCCGTGATTGCATTCCGATCCCCAGTACTTATCACAGGAATAACAACTCTGCCTCTGCTTTCCCAGGCTGTTGATGGGGTGCTGTTCATGCCTCAGAAAAGATGCATTGTAAGTTAAATTAAGTTAAATTATTAAAGATTTTAAATATAGGAAAAAAGTAAGCAAACATAAAGAATATGTATTCTAATCTATTATTTATTATACAGTTAAGAAATTTGGAAACTTTAGTAGATTACACTGCTTTTAGAGGTGGAGACATGGTAGGTCTTCTACTATTCGCAAAATACATGTGTTAGTAATTTTGGGAAGAACAGTAACTCACCTGAACAGTGTAATGTGAGTATGTCACTTACTAGAGGAAAGAAAGCACTTGAAAAACGTCTCTAAACCGTATAGAAACAATTACATCATGATGATGAAAGCCCAAGGAATTTTTTTAGAAAACATTACCAGGGCTAATCACAAAGTACAGCCATATGTTATTTATCTTCCCTTTGTGTCTGTGTTAGAATTCTAGAGTTATATTTGTACATAGGATGGAAAAGTGAGAGGCTAATTTATTAACTAGTTCATTTTTTAAAAGTCGAACACATCCTATGTGTAGGTGAACTGTCCTCCTGTCAATGTATTGCACATTTGTGCCCAGAGCCAACATGGGGTATGTTTGCCATTTACAAACGTTTATGTCTTAAGAGAGGAAATATGAAGAGCAAAACAGTGCATCCAGAGAGAGAAAGCTGATACAAATATAAATAAAACAATAATAAGAAAAATTTAGAAACTACTCATTCTCTAAATCACTCATGTATTTTCCTAGAATTTAAATCTTTTAATTTTTGATAACATTTCATATTCAAATATAGCATCCCAATGTGAGACAGGATAAGTATTAGTGATGGTACAAGTGATATTTGTTACATAATATTCATTTTCTTAGTGGAAGTAATAAAATAAAGGTTGTGATGACTGTTGATTATTTTTCCTAGAGGGATTGTCAGGGAAAGAAATCGCTTTCTCCCTTTCTCTCTTTCCGCTAAGAAAGTTCCAATTATTAATTTAGGCACATAGAATAATTACTCCATTCTAAAATGCTGAAAAGGTAATTTAAGAGACTTAAAATTGAAAAGTTTAAGATAGTCACACTGAGCTATATTAAAAATCTACAGTGTGTTTGGAACTAGGCCTTATATTAAAGAAGCTAAAAATTGCAGTAAGACCCCAGGCTTTAAATATGGCTTTAAACTGTGAAAGGTGAAACTAGAATGAATAAAATCCCATAAATTTAAATCAAAAGAATGAAACAAGCTGAAATTAAAGTTATTATAGAATAATATGGTGGCCTGGATCTAGTGAACATATAGCAAAAATAAAACAGAATATTTCTGAAAAATCTTGAAAAATCTTTTGGGCTAGCTTGATGCAGTATATTTGAAACTATTTTTAAAATGCAGTGGTACAAGAAATATTTTAGAATCATATGTAGGTTTGGCATTAATGGATAAAGACTAGGGGATTTTCGCCCTCATAAAGCACTTGGACATACAGTATTTGATTAAAATGATGACACCATTTTTTGTAAAATGTGATTAATTTTGGCATAATAATGATTTATTATATGTTAATATTTCAAATATATACTTTGCATTTAATAAACTACTGAATAACTGAAGATAATGGCTTATAAGCACGTTTTTGCTCCATACACCAGGCTGCTATTGCACTGAAGGCAATGAATTCCATCACGGGGGTTATATGATCCAGGGCTGCAGATCACTGTGAAAAAAGAATAAGTTAATAAGTAGTATTTTCCTAATACACATAATATAAAATTTTTAATCTCAGTTCTTTTAAGTGTATACTTCAGTAGTATTAAGTACATTCACATTGTTGTGCAACAAATCTACAGAACTTTTTCATCTTGCAAAACTGCAACTCTATACCCATTTCCTTGTTTCCACAGCTGTTGGCAACCACCATTATACCTTTGGTTTCTATGAGTTTCACTAATCTACATACCTCATGTAAATGGAATCATATACTGAAAGTTTTAACTGCTTACTCTGAGATTCCTGTAAAGAGCGTGCAACCGGGATCCCTTGCATGCATGCACAGTTGACAATATGGTTGGTACTGCTATGAGAATCTAATGCCACTGATGATCTGACAGGAAGCAGAGCTCAGGCTATAATGCTCACTTGCCCGCCACTCACCTCCTGTTGTGCAGTCTGGTTCCTAACAGGCCATGGACCAGTAATGTTCCCTGGCCTGGGGGTTGGGGACCCCTGCTTTAAGTCATATAGCAGAAGCCACAAGAGGTCAACACTACAGGAGGAACCAAATGTGCTTCACACATGGCCATAACAACTGTATTTTAGGTGAAAAGAGACTGCGTTTTTTCTAATAATCTCCTGATAAATTCAGCAAAGTAGTAGCATACAAAATCAACTCTGTTTGTGTATATTAACAATAAACAATCCATAAGGGAAATTAGGAAAATAGTTCCATTAAAATACAATCAAATAATATTTCACCATAAACTCAACCAAGGTGTTGGAATAATGTATACTATATATTACCAAAAATTGTTGAAATAAATTCAAGAAGACACAAATAAATAGACATATCATGTTCATCGGTTGAACACAATATTAAGGTGTTAACACTACACAAAGCTATTGATTCAATGCAATCTCTATCAAAATCCCAATAACATTTTTTTCATGAAAACCAAAAATCCTTCTCAAGACTCCAAATAGCCAAAATATTGAAAAAGAAAAAGTTGAAAGTCACATTTTCTGATTTTAAAACTTACTACAAAGCTACAATAATCAAAACAGTGTGGTGCTGCCAAAAATACAGACATACAGACTAATGGAACAGAATAGAAAGCCCAGTAATAAATCCTTGCATATAGGGACAAATGATTTTCATAAAGGATGCCAAGATCATTCAATGGGGAAAGAATAATTTTTTTCAACCAACGATATTGGGAAAACTGGATATACATAGACAACTAAGTGAAGTTGGACTCTTAGACCATATACAAAAATTAACTCAAAATGAATCAAGGACTTAAGAGCTAAAACTGTAGAACATTTAGAAGATGACATTGGTGAAAAGCTTCAGGATACTGGGTTTCACAATGATTTCTTTTTTTTTTTTTTTTTTTTTGCATATTTTTGTATAACATACAACCTTTTAAACGTTACTGCTAGTATCTGAATTTTTGTGTTTGTACTTCAGTCCCTCTGAGTCACTGGTCTTCTTTTGCTTCTCGTTTGTATTTTTCACATTGTGTGTTTCACAGTAGTGCACACAAATGTTTTCGGATTGTTGCTGCTGTACTGCTCACTTCCATTCCTTAGATGTAAGCATCCTGCAAGTTTTGCTTGAATGTTCCTCTTCCCTCTGTGACTTCTGCTTATTTCCTTTTTTGGTAGATACTGTGCATCATCTACATCTTCTTCAGATATTTTTCTCTGCTCTTCATGTTTTTCACTTAGTCCCTTGGATATTCTGACTCCTGAAAACTTTTTGGCTTTAACTTTGTCTAAAAACTTCTGATATTTAGCAATATTCTCATCTAGAGCTTTAATAATGGCTTTGGTGTGATTTTTCCATATGTTCTTCCTCAGATTCCTAGTAAGACTCTTCTTCATCATCTCCTGCTTCTGCTCCTCTTCTTCAGTAGAAAAGCTCTCAAGCTCTTTCTCCAGATATGACATATCCACAGGAACTGGGTCATCCCCAGAAGACTGAGGCACCACATTGGGTTTGCCAAAGTTGCTGAACCCATGCACAAGAATCTGTTGCATCTCTGAGTTAGCATCCCAATGACTATTCTCTTCTTTTTCTTTTTCAATCACAGATTCTGTCACTTCACCTACAGTTTTGGTATTCCTTCTGTCAATTCCTCTTCTGGACTGTTCTGGGTTGCTTCTGTGGCAACTTTCACAGACTAGGAAGGTGAAAGCTGGGGGCCCACAAGGGGCTCTCTATTAGGCAGCTTGACAAAGAAGGGAATCCAGCCCCCTCAGGCAGTCATTGAGGACTATCCACCCACAGTCAGTAAGTAAGTTACTCCACCCTTCAGTAACTTTCCAGTCCAGAAAGTTAGCTTCTCAATAAAGTCCTCAGCATTCTCCCAATAATTAATCTTTTATGTCTTGCTGACATATTCTTGCTTTACTTGTTCAAATACATCAATACAGTCTTCAGGGGCCTTAATTTTTCCTACTTAAACAGCTCCTTTTAGTACAATGTCTGTCTTCAAGTCCTTGGAAGAGTAAACCAAACGTGGACAGTCAATCAAGCATAACCAATATATCAAGGTAATGTATTTCCAGATATTTCATCTACAATGGGGGCCACATTGCAAACTTTCTTGGAACACTATGTTTATATCACAGAGCTCTTGCCAACAGTTAGATAGCCAATGAACCCAACACTCATCGGTTTATTGTCAGTGTACAACTTTCCAAACTGCCACAAAAGCTGAATAAATGCTCCTTTGTGAAAGGGGTCAGTAAGACTTGCATGGAAAGCAAGTGTTGGCTAATCCAACCCATCATTTTGTTGCCCAGGTTGGAACAAGGTCACATTTGTTATGTACAAACATAAGGTGTTCCCAAGGTTTATTCTTTTTCAAGTGAGGCTCAAGGCTCAATGTGAGAGGAATGGGTAACCCACTGGATCTCTAGCATCAGCAACCTGAACTACAGCATCTGGTGAATCTATAACCCTGGAGAGCTCATTCTATATTCCTTTGGACTGTCCCTTTTTACATATCTCTTCTTGTGCTTCATTTATCACACCAGTGTCTTCAGTTACTGAATCATGATCTTTTATAGAAACTTATCATAGCTCTCAGCGGACATTTCAGTATTTTCTATAAAAGACTGCATATCACTTGAAAATAAATTTGGTTGCTTCTTTTGTGACATAGGGCCAAATGTAGTTTTAAAACTTTCAGTATCAGGAACTTTCAGTATCAGGAATGTGCACCTTTGAGTTGAGGCTGGATTCAATCTTAGAGAAGAGACATTGGTAACTTGCTTTGCTTCATGACAACTCTGTATGAATCCTTCGTAACTATCCACTTCCTCTTGAAGTTTTTGTAATCATGACTGCTTAATCACATATGCATTTTCAAACCATTTAATATTTGGCTGTACTTTTATCACTGTGCCAGAAGCCACCTTTGATTGATATTCAAGGGGCTTAATGATCTTACCAAAACTGTTCTTGTATTTCTTTTGCCTGTACATATTCAGGCCTGAGACTGTGGCCTGGTCCCTCGTGTTTTGACCTCCTGCTTCCTGGACTCAGTCTGGGTTTGTGCTTGTGTTGAAGAGGTTGATGGTGCACTGTCCTTTTGTACTTGGGCTTTACCATCTTGGCGACGAGATGGGAACTGATGTGCTAAGTCCGGCTTATGTTGGGTAAATGAGTTCACAGCTTCCCAGGCCTGGCTGAAGTGACCTGTTTTATTACAGCTTCAATCTCAGTAGTTGTTATTGGTCTCCTCAGTTGTTAGATTTTTTCACAGTTCAATCTTGGTAGGCTGTATGTGTCTAAGAATTTATCAATGTCTTCTAGGTTTTCCAATTTATTGGCATATAGTTGCTTATAGTAGCCTCTACTAGTCCTTTGAATTTCTGTGGCAGCAGATGCAATGTCTATTTTTTTATCTGATTTTATTTACTTTCATTTATTTTATCTTCTTTTCATAGTCTGAATAAAGGTTTGTTGATTATGTTTATCTTTTTAAAAAATAACTTTTTATTTCATTGATTTTTGTATTTTTTATTTCAATTTCATTTATTTATGCTCTGATCTTTATTTCTTCTACTAATTTGGAGTTTGGTTTGCCCTTGTTTTTCTAGTTCTTTAAGATGTATCAATAGGTTGCTAATTTGAAGTTTTTCTGCTTTTGTTGATATAGGTGCCTATTGCAACAAACTTTCCTGCACTTTTTCACTGTATCCCATAGGTTTAGGTACCTCATGTTTTCATTTTCATTTGTTTCAAGATATTTTTAAATTTCCTTCTTAATTTCTTCATTGAGCCACTTGTCATTCAGGAGCATATTGTTTAATTTCCATATGTTCATACAGTTTTGAAATTCCTCTTGTTATTGATTTCTATTTTTATTCCATTGTGGTCAGAGAAGATACTTGATATAATTTAAATTTTTTGACTTTTTAAATATTGGATTTGTGGCCTAACATATGGTCTATCTTTGAGGATTATCCATGTGCTGAGGAGAAGAGGCCTATCTTTGAGAATTATCCATGGGCTGAGGAGAAGACTGTGTATTCTGCAACTGTGGGATGAAATGTTCTGTGAATATATCTATTAGGTTCATTTGTTCTATAGTGCAGATTAAGCCTGATATTTCTTTGTTGATTTTCTGTCTGGATAATCTGTCCAATGCTGAAAGTAGGGTGTTAAAGTCTCCAGCTATTATTGTATAGGGGTCTCTCTCTTTAGCTCTAATAATACTTGCTTCACATATCTGGATGCTCCTGTGTTAGATTCATATATATTAAGAATTGTTATATCCTCTTGCTGAATTGACTTCTTTATTCAATGACCTTGTCTCTTTTTATACTTTTTATCTTGAAATATATTTTTTTCTGATATAAGTATAGCTACTCCTGCTCTTTTCTGGTTTTTATGAAATTTTTTTTACCCCTTTATTTTCAGTCTGTGTGTGTGTCTGTCTGGGTGTAGTGTGTTTCATGTAGGCAACAGAATGTTGGGTCCTGTGTTTTTATCCATTCAGCTCTCTACGTCTCTTTGTTGGAGAGTTTAGTGTATTTATATTCCATGTTATTACTCATAAGGAATAACTTTTGCCATTTTGTCACTTGTTTTCTGGTTGTTTTGTAGTCTTTTCCTTCTTTCCTTCCTTCCTGTATTCCTTTTAGTGAAGGTGATTTTCTCTGGTGATATATATATATCTGTTTTGTTTTTTGATTTGTGGTTACCATAGCCTTGCAAATAATATCACGTAACCTATTATTTTAAACTGATGACAACTTAATGTTGATTGCATAAACAAACAAGCAAAGAGAAAACTAGTAAAAACTCCACAGTTTAACTTCATCGCGCCCCCCCCCCCCCACTTTTTAGCTTTTTTGTTATTTATATCTTGTTATACAGTGTTGTGAAAAGTTGTTGTAGTTATTATTTTTATAGGTTCATCTTTCAGTCTTTCTACTCGAGATATGTTTATACACCACTATTACAGTATTATAATGTTCTTTTTTTGTGTGTATCTACTTCAGATGATTTCTTATTGTTCATTAACATCCTTTTCCTTCAGATTGAAGAACTCTCCTCAGCATTTCTTATAGGCAAGTGCTGGTGCTGATGAAATCCCTCAGCTTTTGTTTTTCTGGGAAAGTCTTCATTTCTCCTCCATGATTGAAAAATACTTTTGCCAGATATACCACTATAGGATACAAGTTTTTTTCTTTATTTCCTTCAGCAATTTAAATATGTCATACCACTCTCTCCTGGCCTATAAGGTTTCCACTGAGAAGTCTGCTGACAAATGTACTGGAGCTCCATTGTATATTGTTTCTTTTCTTTTGCTGCTTTTAGGATCCATTCTTTATCCTTGACCTTGGGGAGTTTGACTATTAAATGTCTTGAGGTAGTCTTACTTGAGTTAAAGTTGCTTGGTGTCCAAACCTTTCCCGTACTTGAATACTGATATCTTTTTCTAGGTTTGGAAACTTCTCTGTTACCATCCCTTTGAATAACCTTTCTACGCCAACCTCTCACTCTACCTCCTCCTTAAGGCCAATAACTCTTAGATTTGCCCTTTAGAGGCTATTTTCTAGATCTTCTAGACATGCTTCATTCTTTTTTTCTTTTGTCTTTTCTGACTGTATTTCCAAATAGCCTATCTTGAAGCTCACTAATTGTTTCTTTTGCTTATAAATTCTGCTGTTAAGAGTTTCTGATGCATTCTTCAGTATATCAATTGCGTTTTTCCAGCTCCAGAACTTCTGTTTGATGCTTTTTAATTATTTCAATTTCTTCATTAAATTTATCTGACAGGATTCTGAATTCCTTCTCTGTGTTATCTTCTATTAAGCTTCCTCAAAATAGCTATTATGAATTCTCCATCTGTTTCTCAAGATTGATCACTGGTGCCCTATTTAGTTCATTTGATGAGGTCATGTTTTCCTGGATGATCTTGATGCTTGTAGATGTTTGTCCATGTCTTGGCATTGAAGAGTCAGGTATTTATCGTGGTCTTTGCAGTATGGGCTTTTTTGTACCCATCCTCCTCGGGAAGGCCTTCTAGGTATTCAAAGAGACTTCAGTGTTGTGATTGAAGTCTTTGGTCACTGCAGCTATATCTGCATTAAGGGGCTCTCCAAGCCTAGTAACAATGTGGCTCTGGCAGACTTGCAGATGCACTGCCTTGGAGGTCCTGGGTAAGATTCCGAAGAATTCCCTGGATTACCAGCCAGAGACTCTTGTTCTCTTCTCTTATTTTTCCCCAAACAAACAGAGTCGCTCTGTGTGTACTGAACTGACTGGAACAAGAGGAGGGGTGACTGTGGCCACCACCACCTGTGACTGCACTGGGTAAGAACTGAAGCCAACATAGCATTGGGTTTCACCCAAGACTCATAGTGACCACTGCCTAACTACCACCTATGTTCACTGAAGACCCAAGGGCTCTACAATAAGCAGGTGGTGAGTCCAGCCAGGCTCATATCCTTCACTTCCTGTTGGCAAGTTTTCTTCAGCCCTGACTGGGTTCAGAGATGCCAGCTGGGAGCCAGGGACTGGAATCTACCTGGTCCTCTATTCTACAGCTGCAGAACTGGCACCAAAGCTGCAAGATAAAGTCTTTCCCACTCTTCCCTCCCTCCTATCCTCAAGCAGAGTAGTCTCTCTCTGTGACCATCATTGCCCCAGGCCTGCGGCAAGTATTGCCTGGCTACCACCAATGTTCACTCAAGGCCCAAAGGCTCTTCAGTCAGCTTGTGGTGAATGCTGTCATTCCTGAGCCTCTCCTTTCAAGGCAGTAGGATCCCTCTTAGCTCAGAGAAGGTCCAGAAATGCTATCCAGGAGCAATGACCTGGACCTGGAGACTCCAGGAGCCCACTTGTTGCTCTCCTCCACAGAGCTGGTATCCAAGCTAATGCTTGATTCTTATGAAGGTACTTGATTGTGTGGATAGTTATTCAATTTGGTGTTCCAGCAGGAGGGATAATCACTGGAGGGTTCTATTTGGCCATCTTACTCTGCCTTCTCCCTGTTTTGATTTCTTTTACGTGATACCAAAAGCACAAGAAATAAAAGAAAAATTGGGTTCTACAAAAATAAAACCTTTTGTGTATCAAAGGACACTATCAAATATAGTGCAAAGGCAACCCACAAAATAGGAGAAAATATTTGCAAATCATATGTCTGATAGGTGGTTAATTTTTTTAAAAAATTTAAACCCCTATAATTCAACAACCAAACAACCCAATTAAAAAATGGAAAGATGACTTGAATAGGTATTTCTCCAAAGAAGATATACAAGTGGCCAATAAGTATAAACAGATGCTCAACACTACTAACCATTAGGGTAATGCAACTCAAAACCATAATGAGATACCACTTTAAACACAATCAGATGACAAGTATCAAGAAAATGGAAAATAACTAGTGTTAGTGAGGATATGGAGAAATTGTGAGCCTTGTGCATTGCTGATGGGAATGTAAAATGGTGTAGTGGCTATGGAAAATCAGTATGGTGGCTCTTTAAGAAATTAAAATAGAATTGCCATATGAATCAGCAATCCCATTTCTGGGTATATACTCAAAAGAATTGAAAGCAGTGTCTCAAAGAGATATTTGTACACATTATGGACTTAATGTTTGTGTCCCTCCAAATTGATATATTAAAGCCCTAATCTCCAATGAGGCAATATTGGAGATAAGGTCCCTAAGGAGATAAATTTAAATAAGGTAATAAAGGCAGGGCCCTTATCTGATAAGATTAATGTCCTTACAAGAAAACAGACCAGAAACACTGCTATCTCTTTCTCCATGAATATGCACCAAGGAAAAGCCATGTAAGGACAATACCAGAAGGTGGCTGTCTGCAATCAAGAAGAGAGCCCTCTGCAGAAACTGATCTTGGACTTCTAGCATCCAGAATTGCAAGAAAATAAATTTCTGTTGTTTAAGCCACCCATTCCATGAAATTTTAATATGGCAGCCTAACACAGTATACATCTAAAAGAACTGAAAGCAGGATCTTGCAGACATTTGCTTACCTGTGTTTAATGCAGCATTATTCACAATAGCAAACAGGTGGATGCAGCCCAATGCCCATCAATGAATAAATGGAAAACAAAATGTGGTGTATACGTACAATAGAATGTTATTCAGCCTTAAAAAGAAGGAGATTCTGACACATGCTATAATATGGATGAATCTTAAAAATATTGTGCTAAGTGAAATAAGCCAGTCATAAAAAGACAAATACTATATGATTCCATTTATATGAGGTATCTAGAGTAGTCACATTTGTCAAGAAAAAATGTAGAATGCTGGTTTTCAGGTGTTGGAGGGAGAAGGGAATGGGGAGTTATTATTTAATGGGTATCAAATTTCAGTTTAGAAGTTGAAAAAATTCTAGAGATGGATGCTGATGATGATTTCACAACAGTGGGACTGTAGTTAATGCCACTGTGTATTTAAATTATACATTTAAATACACTTAAAATGTTAAATTTTATGTTATGTACATTTTACCATAATAAAAATGTTATATATATGCATTCGTATATTTAAATTAGCTAATATCTAAAATTTGATTATGCCAAGAATTCACATAGATATGGAATAAGAGTTTCTTCCACACTACTGTTGGAAATGTATTAATAAAAACAACTGTGAAAAATAGTCTGCTATATTAGATAAAGACCTTTAAGAATCTTGAACAGAATATATAAACAAAAATGTTCATTACAGCACTGTGTGTCATAGCAAAAAATTAAGAACAATCAATCTCAACCAACAATAAAACAGACATATGCACTCTGATATATTCATATAATGGAAAATTATACAAAAATAAAAATTTTAAATAGTGTTATAATCACAAAAGTACAAACAAATTTCACACATATGGTCTATAATAATGTGAATAGGTTAAAATAACTATAATTGGATAGATTTATAATTAGATAAATTCTCAGTCTTGACTGGATAGATTCTCAATCTTGGTATTTAAAAATCCAGCTGTATGCTGTTAACATAAAAATATAAGTTTCAGCCAAATTAATATATACATATGCAAAGCAATCACAAAATCTCAACCATGACAATTTTATTTTATGCAACTGGACAAACCATTTTAAAACTGGCAGCTTTTAACAAGAATAAAAACAATGATCTCTATACATAAGACATTTTTGTAAGTTTTAGTAATAATCACAATCAGTAAAAGAAAAATCATAATTCTTTAAAAGATGTGTGTATATATTTTATATGTGTTAGTACATGTATATGTCTATTTATATATACACATATAAATACACAAATTAATACGGTATATACCCTTACTTCATAGGCCTGAGAGTAAAGGAACAAAAATATGAAATTATTGAAATAAAATATTAGATTTTTTTTTCATGCTTATGAGACAGCTAAAACTTTCCTAAGAAGAAACAAGTATAATTGCAAGGGGTCCCAAATACTCAAAACATATTTTAAAAATGAACAAAGCTTCCAGTTGCACCTCCAAATTTCAAAACTTACTACAAACCCATAATAATCAAAACAGTGTAGTACTAGCATAAGGAAAGGCCTACCACCAATGAAACAGAATAGTGTTCATAAATAACCTCATACATCTAAGACAACTGATTTTCAACAAGGATACCAAGACAATGAAATGCGGAAAGAACAGTTTCTTCAGCAAATTATTCTGTAACAACCAGATAGCCACATGTCAAATAATGCAGTTGGATTCCTACAACACACAATTTATAAAATTTAGCTCAAAATGCATTGATGACCACTTTGAAAAAAATATAGGGGTAAGTCTTCATGATTTTGGATTTTGCAATGGTTTCTTAGATATGATGCCAAAAGCAAAAGCAATAAAAAATAAGTATAAACTAGACTTCATCTCAAAACGGTGACCAAATGGACAATATTATGGATGTGAAAAGAAAAGCAGAGAACACGTAAAAATATTTGCAAAGCATATATTTGCTAAGAATCTAACATACAGAATATCTAAAGAGCCCTTACTACTCAAAAACAAATAAACAAAATCCCAAGTTAAAAAACTGGCAGAGGATTTACGTAGACATTTCTCCAAAAAAGATACACAAATGCCCACCAAACAAACACAGGAAAAAATGCTCAACATCATCATAATTCAGGAAATACAAATAAAAACTGAATGAGACACTATTTCACATATGCTAGAATGGTTAGAATAAACTTTTTTTTTTTTTTTTAAATAGCAAGTGTTGGCCAGGATGTGAAGAAACAGGTACTCTCATACATTACTAATGGGATTGTAAAATGGTATATCTATTGTGAAAAATGGTTTGGCTTATACTCAAAAAGTTAAACACAAAGTAAGTGGAAAATAGAATAAACTGGAATGACCCAGTATTCCACTTTGGTGTGTACCCAAAAGAACTGAAAATAGGCACTTAAGTGTATACTTTTCATGAATGTTCACAGCAACAGTATTCACAGTAGCCAAAATGTGGAAATAACCAAATGTGCATGGATAAACAAATTGTATATATACATAAAATGGGATATTATTCAGCCATAAGAAAGAATGTAGCACTGATACATGCTACATCAGACAAATCTCAAAAACAATATGCTATGTGAAAGAAGCCAGATACAAAATAATACATATTGTTGTGTTTTATATTAAATACCCAGAATAAATAAATCCATAAAGATAGAAAGCATAGTGATAGTTGCCAGGGGGTAATGGTAGACATGAATGAGGAGTAACTTTTTAATAAGTATGGGGTTTCCTTTTTGCAGTGATTAAAATATTTTGGAATTTGGCAGAGGTGTTTGCAAAACATTGTGATTGTACTAAATGCTATTAAATTGTTCTCATTAAAATAGTGAATTTTAATTAATGTGAATTTCAACTCAATTAAAAAAAATAAATAGAGCTTCATTTAATCTGTGGACCAGTATAAATTGGTGTAACACATGTGTATTTGATAATCAAAAGGAGAGGCCAATCATGCATAAAACAATAAATAAATAATTAAAAGCACTGAATTTAATGAATGATGTAAATTAACAGGTCAAAGATACCTGGCAAACATTCCACACAATATATACAAAGAACTCCACTTTTAGGCACTACAGAGTCAAACTGCTATTTATTTCCGGTGTAGCTTTGAGAATTTCTATATGAGTTTAACATAAAGATAAATGAGTTTTAATAAAGAGAAATTCTCAAAGCTATACAGGAAATAAATGTAAAAGCCCATCGTATTACAGGCAAGGTGGAGGGATTTATATAACTGGAAGCTCTCTTCTCATCAGAAACAATAAATGCTAGAAGAGAATGGAGCAATGGTTTACTAGATATAAAAGTAAATTTTACTTTCAAAACTAAGGGTAAAAAAACAATTTGTAATAAAAATTAGAGAGACATATTATCCAGGTAACAAAATAATATGTTCTCCCAAATCCTGCAACATGCAGTCTATACAATCAATCTGCATGAGTACTCCTGAATAAAAGTTACAAAAGAAAGACTAAAGGAAATTCCTTAGCCTGAAGAGAGCTATTACCAGATGGAATAATAGGAAATCCATGTATCACCTTGCCTGAAACAACGAAAAATAACAACCATCATTCAATATACATGGAAAAAAATGGTTTTCAAGACATTAATTATCAAACCACAAGTAACTGTGATTCTTTGGAAATGAGAAACAGAAGATGTGAGCCCTACAATTGTGAGCCTAAAATTAGTAAACTAACTTCCATAGCTTACTGTCTTGAGTGAGTTTTCAAATTATGTTACAGGGAACTAAGGTGGAGCCCAGCAAAGTCCCTCAATTGAGGAGACCAACCTAAGAGTCAGAGAAGACCAACACTGCTGGAGTTAAGACTATGTCCCAGAGAGGAGATAGCTACATACACAGGGGACCCTGGAGATGAGTAGAATATTTCTCCTACATATGTTACACAACAGCAATCAGCAGGTATGTGTGAGGAAGCTGTTAGGCTGGGAAAAGGAACATCTATTTTGATAGCAATAGAGGGAATAGTGCCTGGCAGTCATTCAGGATAATGAACAGTGTCTGTTCCCAATAGCCAGTATGAGAAACTCAAAATTCAAAGTACACTGGGTAAAGCACTTGAAAAGGCAGTAAGAAACAATTACCTCTGGACTGAATGTTGAAGAAGAACCACCTATCAAATTACAAAGCAAGACATAAAATAATCAAACAGCTTCCAAGAAATGCATTAATTGCATGTGAAAACAAAGACTCAGAAGAAACAAATTTTTAGGAATATCAAAATATCCACCACCAAATAAGGCAAAATTCACAATGTTTGGAATCCCAACAAAGATTACCATGCATAAAAAGAGGCAGGAAAACATAACCCATAATCAGGGAAACAATCAAAACCAAACTGCAACTAAAGAGGTAAAATACACTGAAAGCTATAAAATATTGCTGAAAGAAACTAAAGATGACCTAAATAGATATTCTGTGTTCATGAGAATAAACATTTAATATTGTTAAGATGTTAATATAACCCAAAGGGATCTAGAGATTCAATACAATCCCTGTCAACATTCCAACAGCTTTTATTGAAGAAATGGAAATGCCAACCCTCAAATTTATGTTGGATTCAAGGGGCACTAAATAGGCAAAAAAATTAGAAAAAGGAAAACAAAGTTGGAAGATGCATAACTCCCAATTTCAAAAATTACTACAAAGCAATAGTAATCAAAATAATGTGGTAAAGGCATAAGGACAGACATATAGCCCAATGGAACAGAAATAAGTGCATATATCCATGACCAGCTCATTATTTATAAGGGTGCCAAGTATTTTGATTATGGAAATAATAGTCTCTTCAACAAATGGTAAAGAGACAAGTAGATTTCCAACTGCCAAAAAATGAAGTTGAACCCCTATTTCATACCAAATACATTAATCAACTCAAAATGGATTTATGACCTCAATAAATTCGAGCTAAAACTATTAAATTCCTAGAACAAAACATAAGGCTAAATCTTCATGCCTTTGATACAGCAATAAATGCTTAGATCTGACACCAAAAACATGGGTAACAAAAGAAAGCACACGTAACTTTGACTTCATCAAAATTAAGATTTTGTCCATCAAAGTATATTACCAAGAACTTTGCAAATTGGCAAAGCAGAAGTGTTTACCGGATCTAAATAACTGGTACAATATATAAACACTAAACATAAGAAAGCTGGAATGGTTATATTAACATCTAACAAAATAGGCTTCAATGTAAGAAATATTATCAGGAATATAAAAATGTACTACATAATGACAGAGGAGGAAGTGATCAGGAAAAATATAGCAATACTAAATGTCTATTTCACTAGTTCCTGAGTTTCAAATATGTGGCAAAACTAAAAGGAAAAATAGACAAATTCACAATGATAGCTAGGAATTTCAAACATTCCATTCTCAAAAACTGATATAACAAGTTGAAAATAAAAAAATAGGGATATAGAAGATTAACCTTCTAAAACCAAAAATATCAGAATAAACTTTTTATTCATGGGAGCATGTAACATTTATCAAGATGTGCCAGATTTCTGGCCAGAAAACAATCTTTAGAACAACTGAAAGGACTGAATTGATATAGAATATGTTTTCTGAACATAAGATATTTAGTTGTAGATTAACAAAAATTATATTGGAATTGACCAGATGTTATGAAAATTAAACAATATACTAATAAATAAGACCTGGCTAAATAAAATTACAAAATTAGATAATATTTTGGACTTATCAAAAACTTAAAAATCAATAAAAATAAAATCAGTGGGCTACAGATAAAGCAATGTTAGGTAGAAATGTAAGGCTTTAAATACTTACATAAGAAAAAAGAGAAAGGTATGAAATCAATGTTTTATGCTATTCTCACAAGAAACTAAAGAAAGGGCCAGACGCAGTGGCTCACACCTGTAATCCCAACACTTTGGGAGGCCAAAGCAGGCAGATCACAAGGTCAGCCATTCGAGACCAGCCTGGCCAATATGGTGAAACCCTGTCTCTACTAAAATACCAAAAATTAGCTGGGCGTGCTGGTGTGTGCCTGTAATACCAGCTGCTCTGGAGGCAGAGGCAGGAGAATCACCTGAACCTGGAAGGCAGAGGTTGCAATGAGCCAAGATCACGCCACTGCACTCCAGCCTGGGCAAGAGAGTGAGACTCCATTTAAAACAAACAAACAAACAAAAAAAAAAACACTAAAGAAAGAAGAGCACATTAATTTTCAGATAAGAAAGGAAAGACTTTAGAAACTGTTGAAGGTATTAGCTAAAATTAATGAAACAGAAATCAGATAAGAGAAAATAAATACAATGCTGGCTCTTTAAAAGGACTAATACAATTGATAAACTTCCAATTAAAATTTAGTAAAACTTAAAAACAAAAAACGTATGTAGGTGGATAATATCAGGAATTAATGATAAAACATCACTGCAGATCCTATGATATTAGAAAGAAAATAAGAGAACATTGTGATCAATTTGTGGAATAAATTTGACATCTAAATAAAACAGACAAACTCTTGAGGATATACATTATCAAAACAGACTCAGAAAATCTGAAAAGCCCTGTATCAACTAACCACTGAATTGTAATTAAACTCCTTTACACATGGAGTTACCATTTTGTTGTTATGGTCTAAGCTACTAATATCCAGCCATTCCATTGATTACAATTATATACTCAAAATAATTATATTGTAAAATAATTACCTGAGTACTCTAAAAAGCGAAGAGATTCAAGTGAATTTAGAAGGGCGGTTGAAAGAAACAACTCACACAGGGAAGAGTGTCCATTCTGTTTGTCTGTTTTTACATTTTCTCTCTCTCACATTTATTACCACAAGGGTGAACTGAGTTGCAAGAACAGCACTGGGCAGGTAGGTAAAACTTGGATAGTAGGCCTGCCATATTTCTGGCCAATGAAACCAAAGAATGAAGCCAAATAATACTGTGATGTAAAGGAGATATCCTGGAAGGGAGAGAAGCTGAGAAACGGTTCCACTAATTCTGTGTACAAGCCTGGATAAAGCTTAGCCAAACCCAAAAACCACACATACACTACACCAGATAGATCCAAACCAGCAAAGACTTAAAGAATTGAACTGAGATTTGAAACCATACAAATTTCGGCCTAACCCTTGAACACAGACGCATGAGAAAGACCCAAAATCAGCATAACGAAGTCTTTGAGACCTGAACTGGACTTCAATTACTGCCCACAGAAGGAAAGATAAAATTATCTTTACCTAAATTATCATTACCTAAATATAATTGGATAGATTTCCTGCTAAAAGGAAAACATCAACCTTCTCCATCAGATTATAACAGAAGCTAGAGATACATAATATAACATTCACAGTTACAACATACAATACAAACTAAGTCTAAACAGAAAAATCAAGGAAAATGTGACCTATTAAAAGAGTAAAGACAAAACATGCAAACTTCAAAATGACAGAAGTGTGAATTATCAAACAATGTCTTTAAAACAGCAGCGATAACTACATTACATGAGACATGTGAAAGCATACTTAAAATGAATGACAAACAGTAAATCTTAGGTGATAAATAGAAACAACTAGAAAAAAATTAGAAAACTCAACATTTAAATATAGAATATTGGAAATAAAAAATTCACTGGATGGACTCAACAAGAGAATGGAGATGATAGCAGCAAAGTCAGAACACTTTTAGATCAATAAATTAATCAAACTGAAAAACGGAAAGGAAAAAATTAAACAATAGGGGAATACACAGAACAAACCTCAAGCAGTGTACAATATCAAGAACTATGAGTTGTTACAGAAGGAGAGTCCAAAAAGAAAAGGGGGCAATAGAAAATCCAGCAATATTTTAAAACGATAATATGTCATTTGGTGAAAAACATAAATTTACAGATTTAAGGATCACAAAGAACCCCTAAAAAGGATAAATTCAAAGAAAACTATGCTTAGAAACATAATCAAAATGTTGATGAGAAAAGACAAAAATCTGAAAAGTAGCTGGAGAAAAATGACAAATAATGTAAAAGGAAAGAGCAATTCAAGTCACTGGGAATTTCTTATCAGAATCCATGGTGGTCAGGAGACAATGGAACACCACTTTTAAGGGCTGAGAAAAAGTGCTGAGAATGCTGAATTTTATAGTCAGAGAAAATATCCTTCAAGAAATGAAGAACAGACATCTATACATAAAGGAAAGCCTTGAGATTCAGGAAAAGTAAGATAATTTGCCACCAGCATACCTTCTCTACAAAAACTGCTAAAGAAAATGCTTTCAGGTAAAACAAAATAAAAAAGGAAACCTCAGATCTGCAGAAATGTAAGAAGAGCATCAACAGTGGTAAACGCGGGTACATCCAACAGACATTTTCCCCCTTAAGTTCTTTAAAATATGTAAAACTCTTCAAATCGAAAATTACAATAGTGTTTTGAGGAATTTTCAGTGTTTATATATATACACACACACATATACATATAACATATCTATATACATATAACATATATGACAATTATAAAGAGCAGTGAGAGGGTAGCTGGGTAATAGAGCCTCAATGATTGTAAGGATCCTACATTTTATGTAATGTTGTACTACATTAAGTAGACAGTGAAACTATAAATTTGTATACTTTAACCTGTAGACTACCTAAAACATACAAAAACATGTAGTCAAAAGAAAATTAAATGAATTAAATACAGCACAAATGCAACTGAACAGATTAATCTATAATATTAAAAATATTCTAATGAGACAGAAAGAGAAGATCAAAGAAGAGAGGAGACAAATGGAAAACAATGAAAACAATATGTACACTTTAAAAGAAAGGCAGACATTGACAGACTAAAAAAGCAAGATTCAAGCATAAGCTGCCTATAATAGACAGGTTGAAAGTAATTGAAGGGGGGAAAAGCCTTATCATGCAAACAGTAAGGAAAAGAATGCCGGAATTGCTACACTAATGTAAGTAAATAAAATTCAAGCAACACAGCAATTTAGACATAAAGAGACATTTCATAATGATAATCCATCAGAAGGACATATATGGTGAAATAACAGTCTCAGAAGAATAAAAACCTGATGAAATTATAGATCATAAACAACCACTTTAATCTACTTACATTTATAGAATCCTACAATCAACAACTACAAAATATCCATATTTTTAAATCAGATATGGTACCTTCAACAATACAGATATAACAAGCCACAAAATCAATCAAATTAATTTAAATGTCCTCTGACTATATAAATATCAAGAACACTGAGTTATGTAGAAAAACCTTAAATATCTAAAAATATTTTGAAATTAATAACAATGAATATATAACACTGACATTAATGGGATAAATCTAAAGCAGTGTTTGAAAAAATTATCATTTTACATGTGGCTTTTATTAGGAAAAAATGGAAATTTCTAAATATCAATGCCCTCATTGAAAATTTCAAGAAATCTATTTTTGAAAAGTCTCCAAAAATATGTAAATTTAGCAAAGTAGTTGTAATCAAGGGCAATGAACAAAAACCATATTTCTAAGTACTAGCAATAAACGATTACAAACCAAAATTTAAGCCACAATACCACTTATAATAACTACCTCCAAAATGAAATAACTATATGAATCTAACAACCATGTATAAGACCTATAAGATGCTAACTACAAACTACCAATGAAAGAAATCAAAGCCCTAAATAAACAGATGGACATGCTATGTTCATGGATCTAAAGATTTAATACAGTAAAATTATGAAAATTCCACAAATCCTATATTGAACTATAAGTTTAATACAATTGCTATGAATATCCTAGAATAATTTTTTTCGTAAATACAGATAAACTAAGCTTTATATGGAAAAGCAAAGAAACTAGAATAGCTAAAATTAGCTTTGTGAGAGAAGAAAAAAGTAGGAGAAATCCCACCACCAATTTTAAGACTTACTAACCATAGTAGTGAAGACAGGGTTTGCTCTGGTTTGAATGCTTGTCCCTTCCAAACTCAAGTTGAAATTTAATTGCCATTATAACAGTATTAAGTAAGATCCTTAAGAGGTGATTAGACCATGAGGGCTTGGCCCTCATGAACTGATTAATGTCATTTTCATGGGGGTGGATTCTGAGTTTGGCCCCCTTGTCTCTGTTTCTCTCTCTGTCTCACACCCTCTCTTTGCACTTCCATCATAAGATTACACAATAAGAAGGCCCTCACCAGATGTCAATACCTTGATCCTGGACTTTCCATGCTCCAGAACTGTGAGAAATACATTTCTGTTCTTTAGAAGTTACAAAGTCTCAGATATTCTATTACAGCAGCACAGAGTGGAATAAGATCAAAAATTGATTTTGAGAAGTGGGACTTTTGCTAAAACAGTCCTCTCATCACAAGCCCAGAGTGTCACTCCTCGCATCACAGGCCCAGAGTGCAAAGATCTGGGGAAGGATATACGTGAAAAGAGAGGCCTAGTGGGCCCTCAGGACATCGATGCTTGCCTCCCAGGGAAGTCTCAGGTCTCTGCTCCCTGCATTCTGACACAGGGCTCCTCAGTCACCCAGGTGTTGCTGAAGGAGGCCCCAGATAGGACTTGAGCCACTGACTGTAAGAATACAAACAACAAATCTTGGTGGTGCCCACGTGGTGTTAAGTCTTGAGGCAGGCAGAATGCAAGGGCTGTGGAGGCATGGCTTCCTCCACCTTTATTTCAAAGAACCTTGTTGTGAAAAACCTGGGGGCCCAGGCAGAGACTTACCATAGGGGCAGAGTCACGGCAGAGAGCCTCTACTGCAGCAATGCCCAGCAGAATTGTGTGGTCGGAGTTTTCAGAGAGTCTCCACTACAGTAATGCATAGTAGAGCCATGACAGCAAGGCCACAATACAAGAGTCCCTACTAGGGAATGCCCAGTGTTATGAGGGAAGAGCCAGCTCTGTAGAGCTACCTGAGTCCAATACCAGCCTGGGAGAACAGCAGGCATCTGACTCCAACCTACAAGAGCTGCTGCTTGAGCTACGCCCAACAAAGTCATAGGAGTGTGGCTTCTCGACCCCTTGAGGGCACAACTGCCACCCCAGTGTGCCCAGAAGGCAGGACAAGGGGTCGAGGAAAAATATTCTGGAGGCTTAAGATTTAATGTTGTTTACCTTGTTGGGTTTTGGACTTCCTTAGGGCCATTTATCCCTTTCTTCTCACCTATTTTTCCCTTTTGGAAATATATCCTATGCCTGTTCAACCATAATATTTTGAAGTAGATAATTTGTTTGATTTCACAGGGTCACAGCTGGAGGGAAATTTGCCTCAGGATGTATTGTGCCTTGAGTCTCACCCATATACATCTGATTTAGATGAGACTCTGGACTTTGAACTTTTCAGTTGATGCTGAAACAAGTTAAGACTTTTGGGGCTACTGGAGAAAAATGACTGTATGTTATACGTGAGAAAAACATGAATTTTTGGGGTCAAGGTCAAAATGGTATATGATTGGTATATATCTTCAAAAAGGATGTGTTGGAGACTTAATCCCCAATCCAACAGTGTTAGGAGGTGGGGCCTAACGGGACGTGTCTAGGTCATGATAACTTGACTTTCATGAATGGATTAATGCCAATTATAGAATGGCTTGAGGCTGAGAGGTCAGTCTCTTGCTCCATCTCACTCTCTCTTTGGCCATCATGGGATGACACAGGAAGGAGGCCCTCATTAGATGCCAGACTCTTGATCTTAGACTTCCCAGCTTCCAGAAATGTGAGCCAATAAATGTCTTTTCATGACAAATCATGGAGTCTGTGGTATTCTGTTTTATCTATGATAGCAGCACAAAACAGACTAAGACAGTGCTTTATTAGTGGAGGGATACACGCGTAGATCAATGGAACAAGCTGGTAACCCAGTGAATTCCATTAAATATCAGAGGACAAAATAATATCAATCCTACAGAAGCACTTTCAGAATAGTAGGAGAAAACAATGTCCAACTCATTTTATAATGCCAGCATAACCATAATCCAAAATGACGACATAGAAATTATTTAAAAATACAGAAAAATACTCTTGAAAAAGGTGTAAATACTAACAAATCAAATAATAAATAAAAGGACCATGACCACATAGGTTTTTCTCCCAGAAATGCAAGGCTTGGTTCAGCATTAAAGAGTCAATCAAAGCAAATTACTATACTAATACAATAAGTGTTCTCAGATGTTCTTTGTCAGTTTTCAAACTGGCAAAGAACATCTAAGATAACCCTACAGCTAATACCATACTCAAAAGTGAAATAATTATTACTTTTCCTCTAACACTGGGAAAAGGACAAGAATGCCTTCTTTTGACATTTTTATGTAACACTGTACTAGAGGACCTAGTCATTGCAATAAAGCAAGCAAGAAAAAAAAGCATAAACAGCAGAAATAAAGAATTAAATCTGTTGCAGAACATATATTTATATTTAAAAGGATCTGCAGAATAATTATGATATCTAACCAGTGAACTAAGCATAATCACAGGATCCAGGTTAATATTTTAAAAAATCAATCATATTATTACATGCTAACTAGAAAATTAAATCAAATAACATGCTAACTGGAAACTTAAATCAAATAATTAAATCAAATAACCATTAAAATAACTCAATTTAAAAGAGAGCAAATAAAACATAACATTCTTATGAATAAATCTAAGAGATTTGCTGGAAATCTGAAATGAAAACTACAAAACATCCCAAAGACAAATTTAAAAAGAATTTACACACATGGAGAATCAACATATTCACTATTTAGAAGACTAAATATATTTGAGATAACATTTAATTACTTTTGTCTTTAGAGTCATTGAAATCAATTCAAATTACAGTTGAATTGTTTGTAGAAATTGATATGTTAATTCTAAAATGCATACAGTAATTCAAAAAACAGTGAAAAAAGCAATTTTTAAAATAAAAACAAAGCTGGAGGATTATCACTGCTATTTCAATAGTTACTATAAAGCTACAGTAATCAAGACACGGTATTGTTCAAATAACAGACATAGATGAATGGAGCATAATTAAATGCACATAATTGTAGTTGGCTGAATGTTTGACAGAGGCAATATGGCATTTTAATAGAGGAAGAAAAGTATATTCAACAAATGGTACTGGATCATTATGATATCTTTACGGTAAAAAATGATCATCAACCTTTTTCTCACACCAAACAGAAAAATCAACTCAAAATGGATCATGGACCTAAATGTGGAATCCAAAATACTATTAAAAAACATAGAGGTCAGGCGCAGTGACTCACCCTGTAATCCCAGCACTTTGGGAGGCCAAGGTGAGTGGATCACCTAAGCTCAGGAGTTCGAGACCAGCCTGGTCAACACGGTGAAATCTTGTCTCTACTAAAAATACAAAAAAACAGCTGGGCGTGGTTGTGCGTGCCTGTAATCCCAGCTACTCCAGAGGCTGAGGCAAGAGAATTGCTTGAACCTGGGAGAAAGAGGTTGCAGTGAGCTTGTGCCACTGCACTCCAGCCTAAGCAGCAGAGTGAGACTCGGTCTCAAAAAAAAAAAAAAAAAAAAAAAAGGAAAAAGAAAAAAGCAAACAGGAGAAAAAATCTTTGTGAATTCAGAGCAAGATAAGGTGTATTAGAACACAAACATATACATAAACTATTGAATAAAATAAATAAAATATACTTATCCAACTTTTTTGTTTAAAAACAAAAATATGGGCCACAATCTGAGAGAAAATACTCACAGCACATATATCAGCAAAGGACTTTTGTCCATACTATTGTAAGGACTCTTGTAAGTCAATAATTATAAGACAAACAATCCACTTAAAAATGGGAAAGATAGTTGAACGAAGTATAAAACACATGCCAGTAGCCATTTGGAACTTGAAAAGATGCTCAAGATATCTTTTAACCAGGAAAATGAGAACTAAAACCACAGGAGATACCACAACACACACATACTGGAATGGCTAAGATGAAAAAGACTGACCACACCATGCTTTGGAAAGGGTTTGGAGCAACTGTCACCTCACATATTGCTGTATAACACAAGTTATACTGTATAACACAAGTTATACAGTATAACACAAGTTATAAGTGTGTTACACAGTTAACACAAGTGGAAATTATACAGCCACTTTATAAAGCCAATTGTTGGCTCCTAAATATAGACACAATTGGCTTACAAAAGCCAACAATTTGGCTTTTCTTAAAAATAAATAAAGTTAAACATACACTAACCATATGACCCAGCAATCACAGTCATATGTATTTTTCCAGGAGAAACGAAAATATATATCCACACAAAGACTTGTACAGGAATATTTATAGAAGCCTTATTTATAATGGCCTAAAACTGGAAATAACCCAAATGTCCATTATCAGGTGAAAGAATGGATAAACAAAATGTGGTATACCCATACAATGGAGTACTATTCAGCAATAAACAGGGACAAACAATACATTCAACAAAATGGATGACTCTCAAAATCATTATGCTTACTAATAAAATTCAGACAAGGAATATATATACTACATGGCTACTTGTATAAAATTACAAAAACATATGCAAATCTGTAATGACACAAAGCATATCAAGGCCTAGGAGCAGATGTTGAGAGGTAAGGTAGATTACAAAAGGGCATAAGCAAAATACAGGACATGGGACTTTTCTTGACCATTGTGATGCCTGCATGGGTATATACATGTGAAGTCACTACACTGTAAAATTTCAATATGTATAGTTAATTGTATGTCATTGTTGAGCCAAAATAAAACAAGTTGCAAAAGTTACTTAAGGCAAAATATCATTTATTTTGCTGTTGTCATGCAAAACAATACTATTTGTCATTATTCATGATCCCAATAAGTGTTAACAGCATAAAATTTTTAATTAGGATTTAAAAAAGGCCAATCTATGATAATGGATATATCTGAGGAGAGAGGGAAGACAGTAAGATTGTTGAGGACTTCATAGGAGGTGTCACCTGTGTCTTGTTAAAGTTGCCCTAAATCTTAGAAAGAATGTAAAGCATGTAACAGAATATGACATTTTCTTTCAATGGATGATTCATGAATACTTGCCCCCTATCATTTCTGTTATTTTATGTGTTTGAAACATGATATTTATGAAGAAATATTTCATTTCCAAAGAGCCATAATAAATCAAACACACATACATAAACACATACAAACTTTTCCATGAAAACCAAAACTGAAATAAACCTCCATTGACAGCTTCGATGAAGAATTAAATATTTGAAACAAGAATTTAAATTTTACATAAACCATTTATGAAAAGGCAAGAGGGAAGAACTGCAACTCATTTCTGAAATAGCAGTGCCCTAATATAGCACTAAATGTTTACAAAAATTTACGAGAGAAGGGAACTATAGACCAAAGTCCCTCATGAATCTAGACACAAAAATCCTTAAAATGTTATAGCATATAAAAATTAAAAATATATTTTTAAATGATCACGTGTATTTTATATTAGGGGAGTTTATGTAAGGGTGCTTTAACATATGCCAATCAATCAATGCATCATAAAAACATAATAAAAGATGCAAACCATGTGATCATCTCAATTGGGGTGTAAAAGACATTAGGAAAAATTCAACCTGATTTATGATTAAAAATCAAAATAAATAGGAAGCAGAATTTCCTTTGTCAACCTGATTAATGGCATTTATGAAAAGCCTACACCTAGTGTCATGCTTAATTATGAAAGCATGAGGGCTCTGATAGTGGGAACAAGATTAGCATGCCCACTCTTAACACTTCTGTTTAAAGTTTTCTAAATACAATAGTCTCAAGAGGCAATAAAAAGAAATAATGAGCAAACAGATCTTAAGAAAAAAGTAAAATTGTCTTTATTCTTGTAGAATATGATTAGGTATAAAGAAAAATCCTAAAAATCAAAAGTAAACTATTAGAACTATCACTGCATTTAGCAAGGCCACAAGATACAAAGTCAACATTTCTAGAAGAAAACAGAAAAAGGTCTTCATGAATTTGATCTAAGCAAAGATTTCTTGGACAGACACAATATCCTTGGAACATTAAGAAAAAATTTGAGAAACTTGGTTTTGTCAAGATTAAAATTTCTGATATTTCAATTGAAGGATACCACTGAGAAAATGAAGACAGAGCACATAGAGACCTGTTTCCAAAATATGTAAATAAATCTTATAAGGAAATATTTTTTTAAAATAACCTGATAAAAAGATACAGGAAAAGGTTTGAACAAACAGTTCAGAAAGGAATACATATGAATGTGCAAAGAGCAAATGAAAAGATATCTTATATCATTAGTTATTAAGTGCAAATTAATAATACTATACTCTTATTAGGATGGTTAAAATTTTAAGAGATGGACAATAGAAAACACTTCTGAGAATGTTGAAAAGCTAGAAATCTCATACATTGCTGGTGGGTGTGGAAAATCACACAATTTCTATGTAAAAGTTTGGGGGCTTCTTACAATTTTAACTTATATTTACCATATCACTCCACAATTTAACTCTTACGTATTTACTCAAAAGAAATGGAAACATATAACCATATAAAAACTTAACACATAAATGTTCATACAACTTTATTCACACAAGACAAAACCTGGAAACAACTCAAATGCTGATCAAGAGTTGGACAGATAAATAAATAGTGGTATATTTAATAAGTGATGGTAGAGATTGTGAAATGGCATAAGGGAATCATTTAGGGTTATGGAAATTTCTGCATCTTCATAGTGATGTTAGTTAACTGATGTTAGTTAAATGTTAGTTCTGATACTTGCCATAACTCACTGAGCTATAAAGTTAAAATTGGAATGTTTAAAATTAAAATTACATGTATAAAATGAACACATTATATTTAAATAAAGAGGATTAAAATATTGTCTCACAAAGACAGTTCTAGGCCCAGATGATTTCACTGGTGAATTCAATGAAACATTTAAGCAAAAAAAAATTGTTATTATGGGTTTATTTTTTCAGAATACGGAAGAGGAAAGAATACTGCCCAACTTGTTTTTGAAAGGCCAGCATAATAAAAATGAAAAAGGATTTATAATAAAATATGTAATATAAATAATGTAAATGCTTAGAATGTTAGCAAATTAGATACAGCAATAGATGATGATAAAGTGGAGTTTGAAAAAAGAACGTAAGGTTCAATGTATATTTCAACAAATTAAACAGAACTACTTTATTTCAATAACAGAGAAAAGCATTTAACAAAATCCAACTCTCTTATCCACAATAAAATATCTCAGTAAACTAAGAATAAGTAGGAATTTCTTAATCTGATAAAGGGTATCTAAAAAATTTCTATAGCTAACACCCGTTTCAAGGTAAAACATTGAATGATTTCTTTCTAAAATTGGGGGAAAGATAAGCATAGCTATTCTCACAATTTATATTAAATATTTACTCGAGGCTCTAGGCTCTGTAATAGAAATAATGAGGAAATAGACACCATGAAGGTTAAATGGAATAGGCAATACTGTATTTAATGACCACATGATGATTTATGTATCAAATCCTAAGGTATATACAAATTTTCCCCTAGAAATAGGTTTAATAGGTCACAGGAAACAAAGCCCACATACAAAACACATTTTCCATTTTTATATCAGCAGCCAACAAATGAAATTTAAAAATCAATTTAAAATAGGGTAAAAAATGTATTAGACACCATCAATGAAAACTGTAAAATACTGATGAGATAAACTTAAGAATCCCTAAAGAGAGAGATATATATCACACTTACAGACATGAAGCCACATTCTTTTCAAATAATCCTCGCTTATTGAAAATGGATATTGACAAGCTAACTTTAACATCTATATGGAAATGCAAAGGACTTTTTGGCAAATGGCATGTTCCAAAGATGGCAAATACCGTATGCTAATTCTACACATTCTTACAATGTGACTTCATTCAGCAGTGGGGTCTGAGTTACCTTCTCTTGAACATAAGAGGATCTTTATGGGTATGGCAGAACTGACACTAGGTGACTTCTGAGGCTAGGTCATAAAAACATCATGGATTTCCATTGTTTCCTTAGGATATGAACTTTGGATCTTGTCTGCCATATTATAAGGTGACAACCCAATGTTCACACAGGGATGAGAATAGTGCATACTCCCAGGAGTCAGTCTTGAAAACACCAAGAATGACAGGCTGACAGAGCAAATTGAAAAGTCTTGTCCCAGTAAGTGGAATATAATTAATGTAAACAAATAATTGGCCCAGCTAATAAATCTTAAGAGCAATACCAGAAATGATTAAACTGCTTCCAAACAACTTACCTATGTGTGCCAAAACAAAAGAAAGAATTGTGAAGAAAACTACACCAAGGCTCAACATACTAATATTCCTCAAAAGCAATGATAAAGATAAAACCTTAAAAGAATCATCAGACAAAAAAGAAAAATAAGGATAAAGGTGAAAGCAGATATCTCATTGGAAACAATCACAGTGAAAAGACACAGGAGGGGCAACAATTTCAAGATATATAAAGAATAAAAAAACTATCAACTCTTAATTCTATACCCACCAAACAAAATAATTCAAAAATTAAAGTAAAAGAAGACATTTAGATATATTTAAAAAAGGAAATATTCCTCAATAGCAAAGCTATACCAAAATAAATATTAAATAAAGTCCTTCGGGCCATAGAAAAATTACTGCAGATGGAAATGGTCTACACCAAAGAATGAAGTCTACTGGAAATGGTAGTTACATGAGTAAATACATGAGATTTTTTTGCTGTTATTTCTATCCACATAAAAGATAACTGACTGTTTAATAAGCATAACAATAGTGTAGTGCAGGATTTGTGACATAGGTAAAACTAAAACAGATGTCTACAACAGCACAAAAGTCAGAAGTGGAGAAATAAAGCATACTATTTTAAGATGCTTACATTATATATAAAGTATAATATTACCTGAAGGTGGACTAAGATAAATTAATAATATATACTATAAACCTAAAGCAACTACCAAAATAAAAAACACAAATTGTACCTAATAGGTCAAGTCAGATAAATGGAGTCATAAACAACTCAGACACACCATGATAACAATAATGAAAAGAAAGCTGCAATGACAATATTAAGATTAGACAAAGTACATTTCAGAGAAAAACCTATTACAAAAAATAAAGGACATTTCATAATGATAAAGGAGTGGATTTAACCAGGAGCATATAAAAATCTTAATCATTTATATACTTAATAACAGAACTTAAAAATACTTGAAACAAACACTCATAAAACTGCAAAGAGAAACAGACACTTCCATAATTTTAGTCATAAAGATAAAATACCCCTCTTTAAATAATTGGCAAAATAAGTAGACATAAAATCAGTAAAGGACATAAAAGATTTAAGTAAAATTAACAATAAAACTGACCTAATCTATATTTGCTGAACTCTCCTCCCATTCTCTGTCTCTGTCTCTCACTCTCTCTCAGTATCAATATATATGTCTCTATATATAGATATGACATGAGGGAAAAATACATATTCTTTTGAAGTACAAATGGAACATTTACCAAAATATATATACCATATACCAGGCCATAAAACATTTTAAATTAAAAGTATTTAGGCATGCAAAGTACATTCTCTAATAATTAAATTAGGTTTCCATAAAACAGAAATCTCTGGAAATCCCCTAAAAATCTGGAAATTAAATGCCACTCTTCTAAACAACCAAATGCTCAAAAAAAATTAAGTGAAATTATTAAGCATTTTGAGTTGAATGAAAATGAAAATACAACATGTTGAAATTTGTGAGGTACAACAAAAGCAATGCTAGACAGAAATTTTTACCTGAAAGACACAAACAATCAAAACTTTTCTAAGAAGAAATAAACAACTTTTGCTGCAGAGATTAGTTTTGTGACTCACAGATCTAGTCAAACATCCAAGAAGTCCACAACAGAAATGGGGTTATGCGGGAAAGTTCTGTGGAGGATCCCCCATCTAATGGTGTAAATTTCCATGGCACAGACAAGATTTTTGAGAATGCTGTATCAATGTTTACTTAGACTAACGGAGACAGAGGAAAGATAAAATGAAAGAGGACTGATGGATTTCCAAAATTCTACAAGCAGAAAATGGGCTAAAAGAGCTACCTGGCCTCAAGCTTGTGCTGTTCTTCAAGAAAAAGAAAAACATGACTCTGATGGAAGAGCAATGGGCCCACAGGCTGATCCAGCCATAGTAATAGTTCCAGAGGTAGGGAAGAATGGAGCTTTCATGAGCCCAGAGGGCAGAGCTTCTGCAGGTCCGGTGGGCAGAGAATAAAACCACAGATGATTACTCTCAAGCCTTAAAATCTAATGATTCTGTGTTTCAAAGTTCCTTGGGATAAGTGACCCCTTTCTTTCTTCTAATTTCTTCCTTTTGGAATGAGAGTATCAATCTTATGCATATCCCAATCTTTTAATTTGGAAGCAGGTAACTTGTTTTCTATGACCATATATCCACAGATGGAGAAGAACTTTGCACCAAGATGCATCATACCTAGAGTCTCATCCATACAAGACTGACATGACCTAGATAATGATAATTTGGGACTTTCTTGGGTGATAATATTTAGGTAAGCTATTAGAGTTAATGTTGCAATGGGATGAGATTTTTTATTTTATTTTATTTTATTTATTTATTTATTTATTCATTTATTTTTAAGATGAAGTTTCACTCTCATTGCTCAGGCTGAAGGACAGTGGTGTCATCTTGGCTCACCACAACCTCCACCTTCCGGGTTCAAGCAATTCTCCTGCCTCTGCCTCCTGAGTAGCTGAGATTACAGGCATGCGCCACCGCGCCTGGCTAATTTTGTATTTTTAGTAGAGATGGGGTTTCTCCATGTTGGTCAGGCTGGTCTTGAACACCTGACCTCAGGTGATCTGCCCGCCTTGCCCTCCCAAAGTGCTGGGAATACAGGCATGAGCCACCGTGCCTGGGTGGGATGAGATTTTTGAAGATCTGGCACAGTGTGAATATATTTTGCGAGTGGATTGCCAGCAATTTTTGAGAGCCACAACTACAGGGCAGGTTGTGCTGGGTTGAATTATGTCCCTGAAAAATATATGCTCAAATACTAACTACTGGTAGTTGTGTAACCAAAACAGCATACTATAATATACTTAAATATAAGTATGAAAAGACAAAATAATAGAGTATTTTTTCTCATGACAGCAGATTTAGAACTAATTTTTTTAAAAAACATATTGGGAAAATTACCAAATGCTCAGAATTACAACACATTTCTATATAATTATTAAGTTAAAGAACTAAAAAAAGAAATCAGGAAATACTCCAAACTCAGTAATGTGTGTGACCTCTAGACTGAAAGCCATTATATTTAAAATATTTTTCCTGAAACTTAAAGAGATATAAATAAAAGGACAGATATATTAGGTTCATGGATTCTAAGAACCAATATTATAAGAATGCAAATTTTCCAAAATTAATCTATATTTTAAACTCCACTCAAATCAAAGCACTCACATGTATTTTGTAAAAATTATGAAATGATTCTAAAATTTATCTAAAAATATAGCAACCTAGGAGAGCAAAAATTAAGCTGAAGAAAAACAACAGAATTGGCAGATTTACATCAAAAAATACCAAGATATATGGAATCGATTAATTAAATGTTAATTAACATATAATCTTAAACTAGACCTCTTATAAATTACTGATATAAATACAATCATGCAAGCACATGAAAATATCGTGTAGCAGTATCTACTAAAGCTAGTATAATATGCCAGGCCTATAACTCAGCCATTCCATTTATAGATATATACTCAAGGAAAATACTTCTTCTGAAAACATGAAAAATAACACGACTTGCAATTACACTCATAATATCACAGCTATTAATAATTAATAGTAATTGCTAATAATTACTATTAATAATATCACAAATAAATTCCAATCAGCAACAGAATGGGTAAACTGACTCTAGTCAATAGCATACTGCATATCAGGAGAAAATATTTATCATCATATAAAACTATAAGAACGTATCTCATAGACATAGGATGAATACAAGAGCTAGTCACAAAAGATGACATAATATTGTTATTCCATTTAAATGAAGTTCAAGAATAGGCAAATTAATTTATGGTGATAGATGTCACATTAATAATTACTTCTGGGCCAGGATGGACTATAAAGAGACCTGATGGAAAAATTACTGTAATATTGAAAATTTTCCTTCTATTGATGTAAACTTGTGATTAGTGATATATATATTATTTATACATATTTTTATACATACATATATAATACAATACATATGATATATAATACTATATAATATTTTTATAGCCTATATATATCTAAATGTTCTTGTAGTTGCCCACATAAGATCTATGTATCTTAAGTAGTAAGTTATAACATAGTAAGTTTTAAATTATATACCTGAATATAACTATCCATTAAATTTAAATTTAAGATGGAAATAACAAGAGAAAATATAACAAAACTGACACAAAATATACAATCTTAATGATATCATAACCAATATAAAGAGAAGATTATTTCTTCAAATTAATCTTCCAAAAAGAAAACCTAGCTCAGACAACTTCAATAGCATGGTCAAAAAAACAAAAAAACCACATAAGGATGAAATTATTCCAATTCATGCAGAAGAGAGAAAAGAAAGATAAATCACGCATCAATTTAAGGTGGTTGACATAAAGTTGTGTCAAAACCTGATTAGAAAAGTATGAGAAAAGAAGGTCACAGCCAGTCTCTCATAAATGCAGAAAAAGGACTTTCTACAAAAATGTTAGCAAATGGCACTGTATAAAAATGAAAATATATAAGAATCTAGTTGGGTTTATTTCAGAGATGCAAATTTGATTTAAGAGTTTAAAAAGTTTATGTTAATAAATTTATATATATATATATATATATATATATAGAGAGAGAGAGAGAGAGAGAGAGAGAGAGTTTCTCTCTGTCACCCAGGCTGGAATGCAGTGACTGGCGCAATCTCAGCTTACTGAAATTTCCGCCACCCGAGTTCAAGTGATTCTTGTGTCTCAGCTTCCCTAGTAGTTGGGATTACAGGCATGCATCACCACACCCAGCTAATTTTTGTATTTTTATTAGAGACGGAGTTTTGCCATGTTGGCCAGACTGGTCTCGAACTCCAGACCTCAGGGTGATCCATCCGCCTCAGCCTCCCAAAATTCTGGGATTACAAGTGTGAGCCACATGTGTGGCCTATGTTAATAAATTAAGAAAGAAAAATCAAACAATCTCTCAATAGATGTACAGAAAAACAAACTCAGTCTCAGCAGCTCTTAAAATACTCAAACAGAGAATCAAAATATATGAAGGAAACACTGACAGAATTACAGGGAGACAGACAGTTCTACAGTAACAGTTGGAGATTTCAGTACCCCAATTTCAATAATGAATGAACACTGAGAAAAAAGATCAATAAGAAAATAGAGGACTTAAAAAACACTATAAACCAATTAGACCTAAGAGTATTATACAGAACCCTCCACACAACAGCTGAATATACATTTTTTTTTTCTTTTTTTTTGTCAAGGGCACATGAAACAATCTTCAGGATAGATCATGTGCTTAATCACAAAATGTTCAAATAAATTTAAAATACTGAAATCATACAAAGTATATTTTCTAATCAAAGTAGAATAAAGCTAGAAATCAATCGTTTAAAGAACACTGAAAATCACAATATGTGGACATTAAACAATACAATCAAACACTCAAAGGGTCAAAATAGAAAACACCAAAGCAGCCAGGTGCAGTGGCTCACACCTGTAATTCCAGCATTTTGGGAAGCCTAGGTGGGTAGATGACTTGAGCCTAGGAGTTTGAGATTGGCCTGGGCAATATAGTGAGATCCAGTCTCTACAGAATAATAAATAAATAAATAAGCCAGGCATGGTGGTGCATGCTTCTAGTCCCAGCTACTCAGGGGACTGAAGTGGGAGGATCACTTGAGCCCAGGGGGTTGAGGATGCAGTGAGCCATGACTGTGTCACTGTAGTCCAGCCTGAGTGACAAGGCAAGACCCTGTATCAATAAAAAAATTTAAAAACCCACAAAAGAAACAGGTAATACCTTGAGACAAATGAAAATGCAAACACAACATAGAAAAACTTATGCCATCCAGCAAAAGCAGTGGTTAGAGGGATATTTATAGCTGGAAACACATACATCAAACATGAGAAAAGACTGCTAATCAGTAAACTAATTTACACTTTAAGGAATCAGGAAAAGGAGATAAAACTAAACATAGAATCGCCATAATGAGGGAAATAAATTAGGAAATAGAAAAAATAAAATAAAAAAAAAACAAAGGTTGGTTCTTTGAGAAGATCAAAAAAGGGAACAAACTTTAGCTAAATTGACTGAAAAAGAAAGAGAGGACTCAAATTACTAAAAATCACAATTTAAAAGTGAGGACATTACTACTGATTTTATACAAACAGAAAGAAAAATAACAAAATACTATGAACGACTGTATGCCAACAAATTGGATAACTTAGATAATACTAACAACTTTATAGAAATATATAACCTATAAAAAATGACTCAAAAGAAATAGAAAATGTGAACAGATTTATAACTAGTAAGGCAATTGAATCAGTAATCAAAAACTTTGTTATGAAGAAGAGCTCAGCAAGATGGTTTCACCAGTAATTTCAAACAAACATTTAAAGAAGTGACACAAATCCTTATACACAATCTAAATGTTTGCAGAGGAAGGAACTTCCTAACTCATTCTATGAAGCCAGTATGATCACGACACCCAAGTCAGGAAAAGACATTACAAGAAAACTACAGACCAATATCCCTTATGATTACTGCTCAAAAATTCAATAAAATATTAGAAAACAAAATTCAGTAACGTAGTAAAGGACTATATACAATGACCAAGAAGATGTTATTTCCAGAATGCGTGAAAGATTTAACACATGAAAAAACAATCAATGCAATATACTACGTTAGCAGAATGAAAAGCAAAAAAACTACAGGCTCATGTCAATTGATGCAGAAAAACCACTTGTCCAATGTCAACCCCTTTTTCTGATAAAAATATTCAACAAAGTATGAATAGAATAATACTCTCTCATCATGGTAATACTTTATATGAAAAATTCACAGCTAACATCACACTCAATTATGAAATGATGAAGGCATTTCCCCTAAGATTAAGAACAGGGCAAGGGTGTCTACTACCCTCATTTATATTTAACATACTGTTGAAAGTTCTAGCCAGAGAAATTGGGCAAGAAAAATAAACAAAAGGCATCCACCTGGAAAGGAAGCAAAATTATCTGTTCACAGATGACATTATCATCTTTGTGTAAATCTTCAAGATTCTAAAAAAATCAAAATCTTGTTTATATCTAATAAACATATTCAGTAAAGGTGCAACATACAAAATCAACATGCAACAATAGCTGCATTTCTGTACACTAGCAATGAATAATCCAATGGGAATTTAAGAAAACAACTCCATTTACAGTTACATTCAAAAGAATACAATGCTTAGGAATAAATGTATGCAAGGAGGCAAAAGGCTTGTACACTGAAATCTAAAACATACTGTTGAAACAAATTAACTCATAAATATCTGGAAAGGCATTGTGTGGTCATGGATTGGCAGACTTAATATTTTTAAGATGGCAATACTACCCAAGGCAATCTACAGATTCAGTATTGTACCTATCAAAATGCCAAGCATGTTTTTGCAAAAATAGGAAACCTCATCCTAAAATTCATATGGAATCTCAAGGTACCACAAATAGAACAATCTTAGAAAAGAACAAAGTTGAAGAATCCACATTTCCTGATTTTGAAATGTATTACAAAGCTACAGTAATAAAAACAGTGTGATATTGGCATAAAGACAGACATACAGACCAATGGAACAGAATAGAGGGCCCAGAAAAAAAACACTTGCACAAATTGTCAACTGATTTTGACAAGGAAGCTGAGACTATTCCATGGGTAAAAGACTGTCTTTTCAACAAATGGTGCTGTGAAAACCGGATATCCACATGCAAATGAATGAAGTTGGACCCTTACCTTACACAGCAAACAAGTAATTTAAAGTAAGTAACACACCTAAGCTAAAACTTTAAAACTGTTAGAAAAGCCTAATGACACTGGGGGAAAGTCTGATGACACTGAATTTGGCAATTACTCCTTGGATACAGTAACAAAACCATAGACAACAGAAGAAAAAATCTAGACTTAACTCCAATTGGAAAAATTCATTGCCATCAGGCTTTTCTGGGGGAAAGTCTGATTACACTGAATTTGGCAATTACTGCTTGGATATGGTGACAAAACCACAGGCAAAAAAAGAAAAAAATGGACTTAACAAAAATTTATAGCTTTGTGCACTTAGGACATTACCAAGCGAGTAAAAATACAACTCACAGAATGGGGAGAAATATTTGAAAAATCACACATTTGATAAGATATTCATATCTAGAAAAATAAAGAACTCCTAAAACTCAGTAACAAAAAGGCAACCTAATTTAAAATTAGACAAAAGACTTAAACAGACATTTCTCCAAAGAAGATATACAAATGGCCAATAAACACATGAAAAGATGCTCAGTATCAATTAGTCATTAGAGAAATGCAAATCAAGCTCACAATGAGGAACACTTCACATTCACTAAGATGCCTAGTGTAGAAAACAAACAAGTAAGTGTTGGTGTGGAAATGGAGAAACTGGAAGGCTTGTATATTGCTGGTGGTAATATAAAATGGTGCAGCTGTTGTGAAAAAGTTGGACCTCTCACAGAATGACCATATGATTCAGTAATTCCACTCTTAGGTATATATGCAAATATCTGAAAGTTGGGATTCATATAACTGTATACTAATGCTAATAAAAGCATTATTCACTATTGCCAACAGATAGAAACAACCCAAAGACCCATTAATAAATGAACAGATAAATGTAGTAGAATATTATTCTACCGTAAGGAATTTAGTTCTCATACTGGCTACAATATAAATGAACCTTAAAAATACTTTAACTAAAATAAGCCAGACACAGAAAGACAGATACTGTATGATTACACTTATATAAGGTACCAATAGTATACAAATTCATAGAGATCAAAAACAGAACGGAGATTACTGGGAGATGAAGGGAAGGGCTAATGGAGTTATTGTTTAATTAATACAATTTTTGATAGCCATATGAAAAAGATCCTAAATGGATAGTGATGATTGCCCAATATGGTGAATGTACTTACCACTACTGAATTTTACACTTAAAAATGGTTAAAATTCTATATTTTATGCCATGTATAATTTACCAATAAAAAAAAAGCAGAGCTTCTGGGAGACATGGCTAATCAGAAGGTTTGGGCAGGATAATTAGAAGGCAGGCCTGGAAGATGTTATGAAGCCACAAAGTGAGAAATTGCTAAAAAAATGAGGAGGGTATATTGAATGAGTACACATTTTACTTTAGATAAACTATAATGGTGAAATTTTGGATAATTTGAACAACATAATAATGATGGCAATGAAAAATAACTAAAAGAATACAATATTCATAAATCCATAATGGCAAAAAAATAATAAATTGGGAAAGAATATAACTTTCCCTTAGAGCAGAATTATAATCAATAAATATAGAATAATGAATAAAGAAACTGCCATTAGGCAAACACCACAGAAACAATTGTCACATGCAGGAATTATCACTGGATGCTAAAATTAGTTCATCATTTGATGTTAAACTTTGTCCACACATTTGCCAAATGTGTGATGAATATGCATGTTTCTGTAGTCTCAAACTACTTTCTAACAAGACTTTAAGACAAAGGAATAAAATAGCATCAGATCTGGTGCTTCCATCCCCTACACTGGGGGACTTGAGTGCAGATTTGCCCAGCCCAGGCGGGAGGCCAAGCTGGGCAGGACTGAGCTGGGCAAACCTGCACTCAAGTCCCCCGGTGCGGGACACGCAAGCACCAGATCTGATGGGGGTCAGGTAGCAGTTCTCAGGTCCCTAGAGAAATGCCCCAGTGAGGACTGGAAGAACTGCTGCCATGCCAAAGACCCAGCACAGGGAAATGGAGTGACTAGCTCCGCAGCCTAGTGAGCAGTCGTGGGACCCACTTTGCTTTTATCCTCTGGACCCAGTGGCGTTCCCTCCCATGCCCTGACCTTGGCAGCAAGTGGGGACAATAAGTCACAAGCAGTTTGCTTTCAGTCTGTGAAACTCAGGCAAATAGCTTCCTGCTACAGTTCCATGAAGGTGGCAGGGGTCAGGGGTGTCGCACTCATCTGTCAGTTCTGGCTATGGGGGCTCCTACCCTGCTCAAGACCAGAGTGCCAATCCCCAGTCTGAGATTCTCAAAACCAGTGAGTGTCACTGGTGCTAACTGGCATATTCCCAAGCAATTCCCTAGCATCTAGGAAAGAAATGGCTTCCTCTTTTGGTGCCCAGGTCCAGGAGCATATTTGGTACACTTCCCGGTGCTGTTCCTTCTCATAGTTTCCTGACTGCTCCCCAAGTCAGATTCAGGGTTTGAGAGGGTCAAGAAGCTCTGCTGTGGCCTGGATTGCCTGGCTACCCAGTGGGAATGTGTATCACAGAGACACTCACTCTCCCTCTCACGTACTGGGCTTTCACACAATTTTCCACTGGACCTCTTCATGTGGGCTACTGCCCATGTTCTTTTCCCAGAATACAAAGTTTTCTTTCACTTTTATATTGAACTCCCGTGTTCTTCCTTGTATAAACATTCTCAGTGTGAATTTTCTCTATATACACTATTTTGCTGTTTCCAAGTGGCTGAGGTGTGCTGGCAAAGCCTCTATTCTGCTATCATTTTTCGGCTTCCAGGATGTCCTGGTATTCTGCATACCAATCTAATTCCTTCAGGTCACAGGTCACAAATGCTTCATAAGAGTCACCTCGGGTCTCCAGTATCTCAGGAGAAGAGGCAGTAGAGATGGGACTCTGGGCCATACACACTGAATTTAAATTGATCGTTTCAGTGAAATATTTTTGGTTCCGATTGTACTTTTTTGTCCCCTTTCCAACTTGGCTTCTTTTGGATAAATAAAATGGAGTTTTGGGGTAACTTTTTTTTTTCTATCTACTAATTGTTACATACATATTATTTTACTATCTTTTAGTGGTTGTCCTAAAGAATACATCACACATCTTAATCTACTATTACATCTAATACAAATCATTACTTATACCAGTTCTAGACAATAGTTGAAACTGAAAACATTTTAATTTTATTTACTCCCTCTTGCTTTTGGTGTTACCATGATCATATATTTAGTGCTACATATTTTAAGCACATAAAGCATTATATATTTTTGTGTAGTCAATATTTATTTACATTTATCTCTATGTTTTTCCTTTCCATTGCCCCTTATGCCATCTTGCATGAACATATTTCTACCTGGGATCATTTTAAACTAACTGAAAAATTCCCTTTAGTCCTTCTTTGAGTGTAGATTTGCCTACAACAATTCTCTCACATATTATGCCTAAAGGTGTTTTGATTTTCCATCATGTATGATGATATTTCCATCAGGTATAGCATTATAAGTTGACAATTGTTTGATTTCAGCACATGAACATGTCATCTTATTGCCTTTTGGTATCTGTCATGCATTTCCACACACCCCTTCTATCCATGATAGAAAGGAAGGGAGATATGCTGCCTCTCGAATCCTCATGCCCTGACATTTTACCAATGTCTTTAATAGAATGAGTAATTTTTAAATTTTATTAAATCACGCATCTTAATCTACTATTACAATCTTTTTCTAGTTTTTCCAGAAAGAGCTTGGGTCTGCTACAAGCTACTCCAGCATAGCCAGGAGACGCACTACTTTTTGTTTTTTAGCTTTTGACCCAGTAAGTCTTCATGATATTGTTAATTTTTCAACATATCTAAGACAGTTTCACTCAAATAAGTTTTCCAAATTACATGGACTGCTTTTACTGAAAATAAATGTATCAGCCAGGTGCAGTGGCTCACACCTGTAATTCCAGCACTTTGGGAGGCCGAGGCTAGCAGATCACAAGGTCAGTAGATTGAGACCATCCTGGCTAACACGGTGAAACCCCACCTCTACTAAAAACACAAAAAATTAGCTGGGCATGGTGGTGGACACCTGTAGTCCCAGCTACTTGGGCAGCTGAGGCAAGAGAATGGCATGAACCAGGGAGGCGGAGCTTGCAGTGAGCCGAGATGCGCCACTGCCCTCCGGCCTGGGTGACAGAGCAAGACTCCATCTCAAAAAGTAAATAAATAAAAATAAAATGTATCTATTTAAGGAAAATCTGGGCATTCCACACTGCTAATCCATAGAATGACCTATCCATTGGCCATGATTTTTCAATTATTTAGTTTCTTCAGAAATATAATGATTCAAAATAAGAACAATGTCTTTGTGGGTCTAAAAGGCAGATGAATTTTATTTCATACTGATAATAGAAACTATTTACATACATGTAGTGAAAAAGCTGCAAAGGAAACATTTTTTTGTCTCTGATCCTCTGATGTAAAATCAGGGATGCAAGTCTGAGTAGGATTAATTTATTGACTCTGAAATGCTTTAATAAAAAAAAATTTCACCTACTAAACAATTTGTTTTTCCTGCATAATTAACTAAAAGTACAAATGTACAGTTTATTAATAAAACCATCTCAAGATGATTAAATATGCTAACCTGTAACCTAATCATTTCTGACCACTGACACAGTATCTGTGTCACAATGAAAGAACTCCCTACTGGAATTTCCATGTGATTATCAAAAGTCTTGAATAAGCAATAGCTATTCGTTTTTTTTGTTTGTTTTGTTTTGTTTTGTTTTGTTTTGTTTTTTTGAGACAGAGTCTCGCTCTGTCGCCCAGGCTGGAGTGCAGTGGCCGGATCTCAGCTCACTGCAAGCTCCGCCTCCCGGGTTCACGCCATTCTCCTGCCTCAGCCTCCCGAGTAGCTGGGACTACAGGCGCCCGCCCCCTCGCCCGGCTAGTTTTTTGTATTTTTTTAGTAGAGACGGGGTTTCACCGTGTTAGCCAGGATGGTCTTGATCTCCTGACCTCGTGATCCGCCCGTCTCGGCCTCCCAAAGTGCTGGGATTACAGGCTTGAGCCACCGCGCCCGGCCAGCTATTCGTTTTTTTAAAAAAGAGAAAGCAATAGGAAAAAAAAAGTTGTCCAATTTATTATTGAGCTACATATTTAATCCATAATAATCAATGGCAAACAGTCTGCTACCTCAGTAGAAGCATGGGCATCCTGACAAGGTATTGCCTTATCAAAACTAATATTCTGACATTCTATCTATGTGTTGCCTTATCAACATTAATACTCAGATATCTCAAACTCAGTGTATATAAGAATCACCTAGGAAGCTTATAAATGTAGATGTCTGATTCATAAACATTGGATATATTTTGAGAAAATCTTTAGGAAATTCTGATACACACGTAAGAGTTTTAAAACCACTGCCATAGTTTAAACAGAAAAAAAAATAGGAAGGAGAACTGGGGTATTATGTCAAAGAATGTTACTGGACCTACAAATTTGTTGGGGTTTTTTTTTGTTGCTTTTTGAGAAAAATTAGTAGAAATAAAATAGGGGAAAGTTGAATATACAAGCTACACAAAAATAGAAATAATAGAAATTGAAAAGTAAAGCATTTCAGAATCTGTGTTTTAACAATATTCTCTTGGCCGGGCGTGGTGGCTCAAGCCTGTAATCCCAGCACTTTGGGAGGCCGAGACGGGCGGATCATGAGGTCAGGAGATCGAGACCATCCTGGCTAACACGGTGAAACCCCGTCTCTACTAAAAAATACAAAAAACTAGCCGGGCGAGGTGGCGGGCGCCTGTAGTCCCAGCTACTCGGGAGGCTGAGGCAGGAGAATGGCATAAACCCGGGAGGCGGAGCTTGCAGTGAGCTGAGATCCGGCCACTGTACTCCAGCCTGGGCGACAGAGCGAGACTCCGTCTCAAAAAAAAAAAAAAAAAAAAAAAAAAAAAAAAAAAAAAAAAAAAAAGAAAAAAAAAAAAAAAAAAAAAAAAAAAAAAAAAAAAAAAAAAAAAAAACAATATTCTCTTAAAAACAATGTAATATTTGGCTGGTCTTTGGTTGTAGTATATTATATAATTTATAAAATTATAAGATACTGATAACTCACAAATTTAATAAATCTCTCCTTAAAGTACCAAAACTGACTAACAATAGATGTACATAATAAGCAACGCTAAATGTCAAGTCACAGAGAAGCTTTGCAGTACAACTTAATTTAAAATTACTAAATAAGTTAGGAAAAACAAAAATAATGTAAGTAGAAATGTCAAGTCTTCACTAATTTATAAGGAAACAAGCTTTGTCTGCCATCTAGAAAGTAAAATTAAATGAGTAAAGAATGATATCCAAAGGAAAAGAACAAATCTGGTGCTTCTTTCACCTACTATGGAGAAAGTAAACAAACTTCCCTTATGTCATAAACATGCTTTGTCTCAATCTTGTTTGTTGAATATAAACATGGTATATCATTTTATTCTGGACGAAGTTGTTTTATGAAATATCTCATATATTTTATGAGCTCATCATCATTTTATCTAGTAGTTTCATACTTGAATAGATTTTAAGTTCATTTACTGTGTTAATTTTGTCTTTTAACTAGTGTTATCCTAATTTAAAACACAGGGTAATTTGTTAAGTCATTTTCTATTCAGAGAAACATTTAAGTATCTTTTTGAGTAGTTATACGCTTTTCTAAAATGTTAGAGTGATGACCTTCTGTAAAATGAACAAAAATTATTATTATCCTATGGGGCCCTGAATATTGCATTAAGGGAACTGAATCTTGCTTAACAGGAATAACACAAAGACAATTATAAACTAAAATGTTTATTAACCATAAGATGGCACAAAATGAAATTTGGCAACTCACTAATTAATAAGTCTATTGAGCAATGATGATGAGCCCATAAAATCCAAAAAATAAATTTTATTTTATTTAAGCAAAATTTCCCCCCATAAACTTGATGCTCATTCATGTTGTTGCTTGGATGGTACCTGCTATCCTGGTATACTGCAAAGTAACTTCCTCAAGACTCAAAGACCCACCAAGAAAGCCGTATCACAATTACATTGAACCTGTCTGATCTATCCTATTGCTAACTCAGTTTTCTTTATATAATCTTCTTGTATTTTTTCCTTTAAGTTTAACAGCCTTTTGTTCCCTAATTGTTTCATGGATGCATCTCTTAAGTATATAAACTCCATGGGCAGAGATAAAATATTCAGAAGAACAAAACAGTATTTTAGAGACAGAAAATATTTTTGAGATTCATGTTAAATTTTCTCATATACTTCTTATGACACGAATAAAAACAATTAACTTGATCAAATAGCATAGCACATAAGTTGAGTGTAATCATTACATGATGAAATTAGAAAACATTACAATTGTGTTGTTACCCAAAGTTTTTAAATACAAAAAAAATTTTAATGATAAAATTATGTGTAATTCTGACATTTAAAACTACTACTTCACTTGAAAGAGCTATGTTTGACAATTTCAAAATACTTATAATTAAGGAGATGCAAATATTTTAACAATTTTAGTTTATCTTAAGTCTTTTTTGAATAATGATATAAATGCATGTAATAGACAGTCTAACTACTATGTTCCAGTTTATTTTTGGGTATTTCTATGTTTTTCTTTACCCTTACCTGTGTTCTGGAGTTTCATATATATATATATATATATATATAAAATATATAATATAATATTATATATTTGTGTTCAGGAGTAATATATAATATGTATTATATTATATGTAATATATTACATTATATTATATTTACATATATAATATATAAATTAATTTTCAGTCTTAAAAGTTTTAAAAATTTACAGTAATATCACTAAATTTATACCTGTCATAGTCTGTTTCAGACTATCTATATATATCATCAGTAATTATACATGTCATATATTATTAATTATATACAATATATAATTATATATTTTATATTTATATATGATCTATATATGGCATATATAAATATTTATAATTTGTATATATTACATTATACATAAATATATTATATATTATATGATATAAATAATCATATGATTTATATATAAATTATAAAATCAGTGATTTTTATATATATAAAATAATATATATAACCACAATTTTAAAAATAGTTACAGAGTTAACAGTTGGAAGTTATTTAATTTGTATTCTATTTCATAATATACCTTGGTACTGTATTTTTTTGAAAGTTCACATATTTAAACAATAACGAAACACAAAAAGTTATAAAGATAACTCTAGCCAAATCAAAGAAAACAAAGTAAAAGGAATATTTAGTGGTCTATTTTATGAAAAGGCTTTTAATCTAACTTAAATTGCAGAAAGAAAGGAGAAAAGAACAATTAGAAATGACTTAATGAGAATGATATTGCTATGATTTGGATATGGTTTGCTTATTCCCATAAAATCTCATGTTTAAATTTAATTCCAAATGTGGCAGTGTTGGGATGTAAGGTGTAGTGGGAGAGGTCTGGGTCATGGGAGCAGATCTCTCATGAATAGATTAATACCCTCCCTCAGGGGTGACCGAGTTCTAATTCTATTAGTTCCTGTGAGAGCTGGCTATACAAAAGAGGCTGGCACCTGCCCCCGTCTCTGGCTTCCTCTCTCACCATGTGATTTCTGCACACTCAGGCTCCCCTTCACGTTCATCTTCTGCCACAGGTAGAAGCAGACCAAGGCCATCACTGAATGCTCAATCTCAAACTTTTCAGCCATCAGAATCATGAGACAAATAAACTTTTTTCCTTTATATACTATCAAGGCTTAAGTATTCTCTTACAGCAATATGAAAGAGACTAAGACAGGTATAAATTTAGTGACATTAGTATAAATTTTTAAAACTCTTTTAAGACTGAAAATTAATTGGCCCATTAACCTCTCAATAATAGAAATGCAAAGACTTTGAATTCATGTGCTCAATCTAAATCAACAGCCTCTACAGAACTCTCTTCTATAGTAAAGATGAAAAAGAAAGAATAAACATCAGAGAGCAGCTCAGATACTGTAGTGCTAGGACCAAAAGTTAGAAAAAACAATTGGTAATAAAACAATTCATATACTTATTTCAAAAGGAAGGAAAAAGTCACAAAGATGTCTACTGTAGACTATACAAACCTAAACTCATCAATAATAGATTCTAAAAGATATATTAATTGGCTTTTTTTTAAGTCAGGAACTCTAAGTGACTCATAACTATTATTTGTGTTTCCTCCCAGATAACTGCCTAGTGATCCTAAACTCCCTTGCTGTAATATTAATACCAAGGCCAAAATTAAGCCAGACTGTTTTTTCTTTCACATCTTTAGATTCACATAGTCTTTTCAAATACACTACTTTAAATAAACTATGAAAAAATACCTAAATGATGGTAAAAATAAGTGATACGCATTCACTTAGGCTTAATGAAAATAAGTAAATTTTCAACAATATAAAACATGAAATCATAATTCATTACATACCACAGCACTCAGGACATTTTGGATGTTGCTGGACATTCATTCCATACCCTGGAAAGCAGCGATTAATCCAAACCATTTGGAGAGTACCTTCAATATAGTATATTTCAGGTAATTGTTCTGCACGTCTGCCAAGAATTTCTACTTGTTGATTAAAGAATCTCTCTATGAGATTTTTAGCCTACAATATAAATACAATTTGATGAATTGTTAGCCATAAAAAATGTAATTTTAGAACAAATAAGGATGCATGTGGATTTACAATTTGAAGAAAACAAAGTCTCAAAGTCGTTATTTTTTCTAGCACTCGTAGAATATAAATAAAACACACAAAACTGAAAAGATGTCATCTATATACATCAAATATTTCTAAATGTACTTCCAATTACAATGCAAAGAAATCATTTGAAGATATAACCAAACTTTTTGGTCCCTTTGTATTTTGAATAATATATGGATAAGTATATGAGCAAAATCAAGAAAGCTCTTTGAAATTGATTGAATGATAAGAAATGTAATGTACTTTAAAATAATATATTATAAGCATCTGTAAGAAGCTTATCCTGAGGCACAACATCAACTCTTTTCACAAAGAAAAATTTAATGTAAAAACAAGAAAAAATATAACACATTACAACTTCTAGCTCTGTTTCAAAAATTAAGTCAAAAAAAGCACCATTCTGATCTGTAATTATCTGTATGTTTGTAATAATTATACTGGCTTGCCTCCTAAAATTAACAAGAGCCTTAGACTTCTCTGACTGCTAAAATCTATGCATTCATGTATGAGGTATGCATAAATTCAAACTGCTACAAGCTAGTTAGTTCTACTCCACTCTGCCACACTAATTTGCACCTCCAATCTAGTCAGGAGCAGGGATAAATGGACCACACAGGCTGATCTATAACCACTAATGGTGCACCTCATGTCTACTGAGTTCTTCCAATATCTTGTAAGTTACACTCCTTCCATTACAATTTCTATAATGCCCAGATTCTCCCATGCAAAAACACCCACAAAGGGTGATAAAATAACTGTTTCATACATAAAGTAACTTAAAATACTGCATAAAATTATTTTCAGGTTATCTGTATAAGGCAGTGGTTCATAACCTTTTTGGTACTAGGGAATGGTTTTACGGAAGACAGTTTTTTCACAGACCAGGGTGCCAGGATGTTTTTGGGATGAAACTGTTCCACTTTAGATCATCAGGCATTAAGATTCTCATAAGGAACGTGCAACCTAGGTCTCTTGCATGTGGAGTTCACAATAGGATTTGTGATCCAATGAGAATCTAATGCTGTCACTGATCTGACAGGAAGTGGAGCTCCGGCAGTAATGTTCGCTTGCTGCCACTCTCCTTTGGCTGTGTGGCCTGTTTCCTATCAGGCCATGGACTGGTACTAGTCCAAGGCCGGGGGATTGGGGACTACTAGTATAAGATATATATGAAACATAAATAAATTTTCTATTTAGACTTGGGTCCCATCCCCATGATATCTCATTATATATATGCAAATACAGCAAGTCCTCAAATAATATCCTTTCCTTCAATGTCATTTTGTTATAATGTTGAAGAGAAAAAAATGCTTCCCAGCTAGGCCACTGTGCACGTGGAGTCTGCATGTTCTCCCCATGTCTGCATGAGTTTTCTCCAGGTACTCTGGTTTCCTCCCACATCTCAAAGATGCATGTTACATTAATTGGCATGGCTAAATTGTCCCCCTAGGAGTAAGCGTGGATCTGTGTGAGTGCACCCTGTGATGGAATAGTATCCTGTCCAGCGTTGGTTCCCACCTTGAGCCCTGAGCTACTTGAATAGGCTCCAGCCACCAGTGACACTGAACTGGAACAAGTAAATAATTATCATACTTTGTTTTCATTACTCTTTCTTAAATATATCTGTTTCTCACATTTATTTCAATGTTTAATATTAGAAGTGTTTTGGGTCTTTATTTTGAAATGTGGTTACATTTTTGCAACCAGAAATATGCCAGAGGAATTTAACTCTCATTTATATCATTTAGCCTGTGGTAAAGTTGTTTTGTTGTATGTCATTTTGCTTAAAAGTTGCAGTTTCCAGAAGTCTATTGATGAAATTAAGTGAAGACTTACTGTATTTCAAAATCTGAAAATATCTGAAATCTAAAATACTTCTGGTTCCAACCATTTCAGATAAAGGATATTCAAAATATGTATAAATGTGTTATGAAAGTAATTGCATTTAAATTTGAGACTATAATTAAAACTGTCAGGAGACACACTCCTAATCACTCAGATTAGGTCATACAGAGCCTAATTAGGCTTCTAATACCCCATGAAAAAAAAAAAAAAAACCTAAATGAAGTTAGACCTGAGAAAACCTAGTGATAGATGCAGGAGGCAGATAAGGGAGGATCCCTGGAGAATCCCCGACCTGCCCCACAAGTGTTTACATCAGATGCTTTTGTGCAGATGTGGGAACCTGCCCAGGGTCTTGTCTGTGCATGCTGGCATCAGACTGGGGGCCTGCCTGCACACTGGGAAAAGGGGGCGCAGCCAGTGGGGATTCACACCTTAAGCAGTGAGAAGGGTCCTCTTCAGCTCATATGTGTGGTGATCTGGTATTCAATCTGTGAGTTGGAAGCCTGCTGGCAGAACCCCTTTTTTTTCACTGAGAGCTTTCTTTAATAAATTCCGCTCTCCTCAAACTTTCAATGTGTCCATATGCCTAATTTTTCCTGGTTGTGTGATAAGGACCTGGATTTTAGCTGAACTAAGGAGCAAAATATCTTGCATCATTTTGGTGGCCCATGTGGGGACATGAGGAAAGGTGAGTAAAATGCAGACCAAAGCATCTTTTCCCCTCTTGTATCTGAGCCTTTTTGTCCTTGGACTTCTGAGAGTAGAAGAAACTGCATCCCCTACCCACCATTGCTCTTGGGGGTCAGGAATGTCAACCTTGGTCTAACCTAGCCTTTTCTATGGCATTTTCCTTCTTTTTTTCAGGACTGTAATGGCACCACCCCACCCCAATGGCTGCAGGCACCCATGGGACTAAAAGGCAAGCAGCATCACCTGTTCCCCCTTCCCTCCCAGCTGGGGCTGGGGCCCATGCCCAAAGGGTCCTGCGTGGCAGGCTGGCCAGCATTCCCTGCCACGTGTGTGTCCACAGGGTCTTCCCCTCCCCTGGCCAAGAAGCCCAGCTCTGTTCCAGCCCCAGGGAAGAAACAGCAATTAAGTTTCCCTCTTTGTTGGAGGAAACCATTTGCACAAGAATAAGAGGTTCCTCCCCCAGTTAACACAGTCCTGAACGTCAAGCTGTTTTTATTTTCTTATTTTTTTTTTTTTACTCCACCAAGTCAAGAGTTAACTTTTACGTGAAAGGCTTTTTTCCTTTCAGAAGACATTTTACTAGGCCAGGACCCTAACTATCACTGTTTATATTCTCCATAAAGTTTTATTTATGAAAAAGGATTTGTGAGGCTGGTCTTAAGTTACAGCCAATCTGGAGTGCTTTACATGTCTTTACGGTTCTGTCAAAAAGAGGGGTACCTAAGGATGCGATATGGGCCCAGGACTCCACAGGCCCTCTATTAAAGCCAGTCTGGTAAACTGGTCAGTGGCAAACTTTGCTGCAGGCCTTCATCTTGTTTTATGTTCTTGGAAGCATGATCTTTTTTTTTTTTTTTTTTAATTTATTTATTATTATTATACTTTAAGTTGTAGGGTACATGTGCATAACGTGCAGGTTTGTTACATATGTATACTTGTGCCATGTTGGTCTACTGCACCCATCAACTCATCATTTACATCAGGTATAACTCCCAATGCAATCCCTCCCCCCTCCCCCCTCCCCATGATAGGCCCCGGTGTGTGATGTTCCCCTTCCTGAGTCCAAGTGATCTCATTGTTCAGTTCCCACCTATGAGTGAGAACATGCGGTGTTTGGTTTTCTGTTCTTGTGATAGTTTGCTAAGAATGATGGTTTCCAGCTGCATCCATGTCCCTACAAAGGACGCAAACTCATCCTTTTTTATGGCTGCATAGTATTCCATGGTGTATATGTGCCACATTTTCTAGAAAGCTGAAACTGGATCCTTTCCTTACTCCTTATACGAAAATTAATTCAAGATGGATTAGAGACTTAAATGTTAGACCTAATACCATAAAAATCCTAGAGGAAAACCTAGGTAGTACCATTCAGGACATAGGCATGGGCAAAGACTTCATGTCTAAAACACCAAAAGCAACGGCAGCAAAAGCTAAAATTGACAAATGGGATCTAATTAAACTAAACAGCTTCTGCACAGCAAAAGAAACTACCATCAGAGTGAACAGGCAACCTACAGAATGGGAGAAAATTTTTGCAATCTACTCATCTGACAAAGGGCTAATATCCAGAACCTACAAAGAACTCAAACAAATTTACAAGAAAAAAACAAACAACCCCATCAAAAAGTGGGCAAAGGAAGCATGATCTTACTGTAAGCAGGTGGCAGTGCTTTGTTTTAGCCTCCAATATTTTACAACGGCAGCCTGGGTTCAAATCTTGGCTTAGGGGAGTGAGTCCTTTCTGGTTTGCTATCTGTGTGACCTTTGACATTTGTTGATTCTCTTACCCTCCACCAACCGCCTTGAATTTTCCTCTCTGAGCACCTGGGAGATTACCTTTGATAAAGTTTCAAAGCTACAAATATTAGCTGTTTGGCATGGATAAAGTCAAGTAATAAGGGATTTAAAAGGACTTTTTTTTAAAGAGCACTCAGCTTAATTCAAAATGGATATCCAAGTTATGAGTATATTTAAAAGGCCTTTATGTTTTTCTCTTCCTGAACTTTATTTTCCTAGAAAAAGATTTTTTTCTCAGCTGACTAAACTATTTTTCTCCATTTTGCCTTGCCAATCTTAATGCATGCATGAGACACCCTAAGATAATTTCTCATGGCCTGGGACTCCTTGGGAAAAACAGAAAAGGTGCCACAAATTCCATTTTGGGAGAGACCTCTGTTTTCTTAAAGAAGCCCCAGGAATTAGAGGTGGATAGATCCCTCTCAAAATCTGTTTTTATCTTCCAGCTATACCTGTTTAATAGGCCCTGGAAACTGCATGCTTTCCTAGCCTTGCTTTAAGCCTTTCCTAGCCTTAGAGAGTTCCATCCAGAGGCCAATAATCCAATGAGGAGACTGGCAAACGGGAAGTCTTATAGTTACTGAATCTTCTTCTGCCTTTCTGTGTAGTTATATATGTGTTTTGTGTGTGAGTGTGCATGTGTGTGTGTGTGAGATGTCTATAAAAAAGAGCTCTAATTAACTGACTTTAAAGAATGATAAACACTTGGATCAAATATTTTTTAAAAGGAAAATAAAAGCTGTGGTACCTTTTAGTTCACATGACATTAATTTTTGAAAAATAAAAATAGTCTTAAAGATTATTGGTAAAATGCAGATGTTGTCAAAATGTAAATTTTTGACTAGGGTTAATTTAGGATTGTTTTGAATTTGATAAGATAAAGCTAAAAGTTCAAACAAGTTGTGGAAAAACTGTAAAAATTAATCTTGCAAAAGAAATTTCATGTGTGGATATATTAAATTCAACAGGGTATTATATGGTTTGTCTGTAAATTAAGCATTAAAATAAAAACACAACAAAATACTCTTAATGCACTAATCTGCTCTTTAGCTAAATCTGTAAAGGGTTATAAGAGGTTTTTGCTTTTAAAAAAAATCCTAAGTCATCATTTTGGAAAAATAAATAATATGGAAATTTGGAATTCTTTCATATCATCAAGTGTTTTAAACCTCTAGCATACTTAACAGGCCTCCCCAAATCAAACTTCAGTTTCAAAAATTGTCTTTCCTGACACCTAGCTTGATGCTACAGGGGGCCCCTGAAGCATCTAGAAGAGTGATAAACAGGATTATCTGACATGCTTAGGTACATGGGATTGCCAAAATGATGCTTAATCTCTAATTTAGGTTATATTTTATGTAATAGTGTTAATATATGTTCCAAAATTGTATGGGATTTCTAAAATTCTGAGTATATGCTATCAATCACAATTAAGGTCATTATGCTAAGTTATTATGAACCACGGAGATAACCAAATTTCTTTGTTAATCATGTTTCAAACTGTAACTACCATGGACATTTTGTTATTCACAGAAAATTGTTGTCTTATTTTAATCCTCTTCAAAGGATGGTTTATAATCAGTCACAAAACTCTGACAGGTGGTCTCAAATGCAGGATTCTGAAAACTTTGGAGATTGTGACATTGGAATAAAGGAAAAACATACAGGACTCACGAAGAGCTGAAATGTTCACAAATATCAAGCAAAACAAGAGTTAACTGAATGGACTGAACTAATAGAAAACTGAAGTAAGGTTTTCAGTAATGACTTTTGATTGGAACATTGCTGATCTTTGTTTTGTTTTTCAGAGTCAAGGAAGCTTATTTTGAGCTATTTACGACCTTTAATAATTAAGTTATACTCCTATGAACAAAATTTGGAGCATATTTGTGTCTCTCTCTCTGCATCGCTTCTTCAGAATTGGGAAACTAGTTCTGAGTATTCTTAACTTATGCCAATATAGTTGTTTGCATCAGTGCAATAAGAATCCATTTTCTTTTGCAACAGGAACGCAATTGGAGAAACTGGTTGTTTTACCAAAGCTTTGACTGGAAGGGTTTGCTTCCATTTAAGGAATGAAGCTCAACTTGCAGTGCTGATAAAGGTCCCATGGGAGGAAATGGCCTCATCCCTTGTGTACACAGTCCCTGTATGGGGTTCCTAATCTGCGGTGAGTAAAGAATGTCAGTTTCTAACAGGCCCAAGAACCCCATGCTCTAGGAACCTCAAAAAGAGAGGATTTTGCCCAACTCACAGGTTTGAGGGTACAAACCCATGGCTGGGCTTGGCTTTACAAAGTCCTATCTGAGATTCCTTGTGGAACAGAGTTCCATCAAAGCGGATCTAAAAGGTCTATGTAAAAATAATTATTCTCTTTGCACTTTATGCAAATAATCAGGCCAAGTATAAGACTGAAGTCTATTTTGCAAACAAGTTAGTCCTATCATGATTTGTTTTTAACAAAAATGAGGACCAGAGAGAGAGAAATTTTGTTTCAGAACTTATCATACATTTGTCATGAAAATCTACACTCATTAGTTGCTTTTAAGTTTTTGCCTACATTTTAGAGTAACCCTGTTTATTCCTGTGAAACAACCAGCAATCTCTGACTGCAGACCAGAAGGTAAAAAAAGGGTATGGGTAATGTAAAAATCTGAATCAATATTCTAGTTCTGAGTAATTATCCTGAAAATCCTGCCATGTGAAAGGAATAAATAGGGTACTCATCACCTGGAGTTTTCCTTAACGGAGCCAAAGTCAAGACCCATCACCCAAATCTTAGCAAGCGTAACTATAGCCACCAGTTTTCTTGGCATGTCACAGGATATCCTTTTCTCTCCCTTGTTGGAAGAGGACTCAATTTTACAGCTTCACCTTAGCATTCAGCTTATGATAAAGAGTCCATGCCATCTCCCCAAAACACATTTTTGTCCCAAATTCAATTCCAAGCTTCAGGTCAAAGCCCTAGGAAGAGAACTGGATCTAAGGGATCCAGAGGCAGACAATAATGGAAGTTAAAAGGCACAGAGCAGGTAAGCATGACTAATTCCTGTTGATTAAGCCAAGTCTCCCATTTAACGGATAAATGCCATGCTAGTATCCATGGCATAAATGAGGCCTAGAAAACTCAAAGGCTACTGACAGCAGAGGGGATAGGGCATATGTGGGTAAGAGCAGATATTCCCACCCCTTTGGGCACCCTCTGTTAACATGGGTGAAAGCCATGGACAGCACCCTGTCACAGTCACCAGACTCAGGGATACAAGGACAGATGAAAGAAAGAAGGATGCCTCACTTTCTCTCCCTCATATACTCTGGGTATTCACTAGGAAGAGAAGGGAAACTGGGATGAGTCGCTCTTCCTCTTTCTAGATGAGTAGCCATTCATCTTCAGTCTGTACCCCTTTGGAATGCACACTGAAACCTTGGGACTCCTTTGAAAAAAAGCCCCCTGTAAAGAAAAGCTTTATAGAGGGATTAAGTATATATGAGCGGGATTATATTTTACAATAATTGGTCAATGGTTCAGGAAACAAAAAAAAATTACCATTTCAACAATGAGCAATCTGTAAAATATGTACATTCTTGCATGAAAATGAACAGCTTATTTTAATTACTACAATCTGTCCTACTGACCATGCCAAACTCATTGGGAATAAATATGACTGGAACAGCTTTAATATATGTTCTAGATTGGTCTAACAAACCTAACAAGAAGTCTAACAAGATTAGTTAACTAATTAGTCTAACAAGAAGGCAGCAACTAGCATTATGGGTGTTTTAGGATAGGCAACAGATATCATACAAGATTATAGTCTAACAAAGGCTCAAATATCCACTAGGAGAGAACTAGTATTTACAAGGTGTTACAGATATTATACCTAAAAAATAGAGTCCTTTGAGTATCTCTGATTTACACCTATATTTGGGAATCTCTGGGATAAATGACAATAATAATCAAAAGGGGTTGGAAAAATAATTTTTGAAAGGAGATGGAAACACAAAGTGTCTTGAATGAACTGGAAAGAAATGTGAATTTTTATAGAAAAGGGATTATTTTGATGATCAGAATGCAAATAAGAGGTAGGGGTGTACAGACTTTATAACATAAAGTCTCTACAGATAACTATAAAAATGATTAATCAGAAACTCAAAATTGTCCCTCTCTCGTTAGGAACATCAGAACAGGAATAATGTGATCTCATATTACTGATATGAGATCTCATATTAGAGATATATGAGATAGAGCTAAATTTGAGAGCAAAAGCAAAGGAATGAGGAAGAAAGTAAGGGTTATATAACAATTTGAATTCTATGAAAGTTGGAATTCAATCCTAATAAACAATTAATCCTAAAACTTCAGATCAGAAAATTTTCACTTTGCAATGTGGGGACAACTTCAATCCTGAAGCAAAAAGCAAAACAATCCATTCTTCACTACGTTTTTTCTCCAGAAACTGAAACATGCACTAGAAAATTAGGCTCTTCAAAAGAAAGATTAAAGACAAATTGTAATTTATATTTTGAAATTATTAGAGATGTAAACTGGTATATTAAGTTTTTTTAAGTAGTATATTTCTCATTGAAAAAAGCAGATGAAACAGAGAGTGGGCAGGTAGAAATGAAATTTAAAAATAGGAAAAATATGTCTATTTTTAACCTTGTGGTGTACTAGATACCTTGAAAAAACCTCCTGTCAAAAATCACCTAATTGAAACAAAGACTTTGTATAGTCCCATTTCTACAATAGGAGAGGGTGGGAGAAAGAAAGGGAAGAAAGAGAGGGAAAGGGAAAAAGAAAAGCAAAAATGTAGGAAGGAAAGGAGAGAAAGAAGGAAAAGGAGATGAGAGTTAAAACTGAGGGGAAAACTACAAACCTAATGATAGCTACGTCCCTAATTCACAGTGGACAAAGAAAATAAAACTGATTACAAATGGGAGAAAACAAGGATTCTTAGAGGGTGGTAGAGGCAGGGAGGGTAAAGAAGTTGGAGAAGAAAAACTCCAGTGTGAATTCTTAGACGAAAGTAGCTATCTACTTACTGATAAAGGTCTAAAAAGCATGACTTTATCAACCGGAATTATGAAGTAAATAATGAAATGAAGAAACAGTTGAAGCCACAACAGCCAAATTAGATCATCAAGCAATTCATATAATTGAATATCAGTTATGTAAAATACAGAATGACTTTAAAAGTATATTTTAAAATATATAAGCTTAAAATGGAATGAAAACATAAGGTAATTTTTATCATGAAAAGAGAGAAAACACATTTGAAAAATAAATTATTTGAATACACATAATGAATGGAGTGAAATTAAAACTTAAATGGACAGCTTTAGCAGCAGATTAGACCTAAATGTAGCCACAACAATGAAATACAATGAATATCTGAAGATTATATTCAACATGAAAAACATAAACAGCTAGAAAAGAATATTACAAAAGAGAGATGGAGAAATCAATGAGAAAATCCAAATTATAGTGAATAGAAATTTCATTATTTTAGATAACTTCATTGAGATATAATTTACATAAAATGTATTTATTGCAAGTGTACTGCTGAACACAAAAGCAAATGTAGAAAAGGGAATTTTCAAAACAATCCTGGCTGAAAATTTTTCTTAACTGCTGACAGCCAATGAATACTCAGATCTGGGAGGCACAATAAATTCTGGAAGAAAAATGACAAGAGAACAAAGGACTAAAATATAAGAAGAAAAGCAAATAAATAAATAAAATTGTGGGTAAATCTAAACAGACACTGATATTCTGAAACAATCTCAATAATAAGTAGAAAAATAAAAAGAATAGAACTCAAATACTAAAAACTAAAACAATGAAAGATAAAAGCAAGTCAGGAGAGTTAAAGGTTCTTAAGGCCTTGCATTTTTCAGCAGTGTAAAATAAACTAACTTTCAGTACTGCTGCCTAGTATATATGTTAAAACTTGACGCAAAACCACTAAAATAAATATTTAAAGTGTACAACATCAAACAACAGAAAAAATATGGTAAAAAAAAGTTTAATCAATTAAAAGAGGAAAATCTGAAAAACAGAAAACCAGGATAAATTATACAGAAGAGAATGCTGACAATCAATCCACATAGAGTAATAATTGTGATATGTAAATAATAAACTACCAAGGTAGAGCTATGAAAAGGAATCATTTTTAAAAGACACAATCTAAAGAAGGCAAAATAAAAGGAAAAGGGCTACAGATAGGAAAAATAGAAAGAAATGGAAAGATGGTGGATTTAAATCCAAATATATGGATAACGAAATTAAATGCAATTAATTTAAACATTCCAATTAAAATGAAACGATTGTTAACTGGATTGAAAAGCAGTCACCAACTATAGTCTATGAACAGTAAATGTTTTTCTCCATATTAAAAGCAATTATACAATAAAATTTAAAAACATCTGTAACAACATTAAGTAAGAAATACTTAGAACAAAAATCTTCCCATTCACTGATGAATGGGGCCTAATGTAATCAACCTGTCACCAGGTAGCTGGCTGATCACTATGAAGAATGGTGTCATGTAACAGGGTTCAGTGTGGGTTTCTGTTGTTGGCAGACTGGGCACTTAGTGGTGGCCACAGTCATACCAGCCTTAGTGAATGGGAATCCATATTGCTGAACCCATGCATAATCTCATGCCCACCACCATGGCCATGTAGTTCATGAGCACATTGGGACATGACTGTGGTGGCTGAGGAGAGAGGCTGATTAGTATCCACAGAAGGGGTCATCCCATCCCCTGCCTTATTAAAATTCTCCTTTGCTGTGGTCACCCATGAACATTCACATGGGACACACATATCTTCACTTTCTGCCCATTCAAAGAGGTCTTTCCACATTCCTCTTCTCCAAGTATCTTTGTCACCCAATTTCCAATTATTATCTTCCCAAGTCTCTGAATATCCAGCCAAACCACTGGCGACAGCCCAAGAATTAATATATAATACCACATCTGGCCATTACTCCTTCCAATTGCACAATTTTGATGCATTGCCCAAAGTTTTCCCCACTGAGATTTTCCTTCACAACTGTCCTTCAGGGTTGTCCCAGGCAGGAGGCTGTAGTCCAACAGCTGTCCACCTTTGGGTGGTCCTGCATATTGTTGAGAACCATCTGTAAACCAGGCCTGAGCTCTTCCTCTGTCAACTGATCATAGAGAACTCACCATGAAGCCATAGGTAAAGACTGGGAGAGAGAAGCAGTGTAGCAAGAATGGGGAACATGGGCATTTGAGCCACTTCTTCATTAATTTACTTGTGCTTCAAGGTCTGCTCAGGCCCAATCAAGTGAATACCATCTCCATCTGATAACAGTGTTGTGCATGATCAACTTTATAGCTTCGTGAGTGAGCTAGCTAACGCTCAGTTCATGATGGGTAGCTCAGGTCACATGGTAACCTGGTGGACGATGGTCAAGCACTCAATATTTCCTAAGACCCTGTAGAAGAAGCTGTCTCTCTGAAGGAGAGTAATTATCAGCAGATGTCAGGGCCTTGCTCCAAAATCCTAAAGGTCTGTGATATGATTCACATATTCGGGCCTGTCAAGGGCTCCAAGCAGCATCCTTATCAGCCACTGATACTTCAACCACCATCGGATTTGCTGGATCATATAGACTACATGGCACAGCAGCTTGTACAACAGCCTAGATCTGTTGTAGATCCATTTCTCTTGTTCTGGGCCCATCAGACCTAGCAGCTATCAGGTGACTATGTAAATGTGCCAGAGTAACACACCCAAATGAGGAATATGTTGCCTCTAAAATATAAATAAGCCTAGTAGGCATTGTACCCCTTTTTTGATTGAAGGAGGACCCAGATGCAACAACATACCCTTTGCCCTGTATTATCTCAAGAGGCCTCATACCACTGAACCCCTAGAAATTTCACTGAGGTAGAAGGTCCCCAAATTTTAATCAGATTTATTTCTCACTCTCTGACACATAAAATGTCTTATCAATAAATCTAATAAAAACTAATAAACTAATCTTTCATCTTATTGTGCAAAAGTGAAGAACTGAAACTTCTGGGGAAGTTCTACAAAATTTTACCATGATAAAATCAGAGACTTCAAAGAACCTCACCTTATGAATTGTACAGTATTTGCTATGATAGAAACCTAAAATTTTCTCCTGGAGGCTTTTTAATGCTTGGAGACAAAAACTTTAAACAATTTAAGGCAGAAATAATTGAACACCTTTTCCTTATTCTTTCCACTCCCATCAGTTTTTCATTTGTTACACATATAGGTGGGGGGAAAAAGAAAACCTGTTCCTCTTTTTTGTATCTGGTAATGCAAGGAACATAAAATTACTGAGAACGCCTGCCTCTGGCCAATAATTAGTAACAGGGACTGCCACTTGATATAAACAAAAAACAGACAAAATATATGAAACAACAGTTTGCAAGACAGACACTGGGCATCTTGCAATGAAAGAGAATAATCCATTCCTTAAGAGCACAAAACAAATAAGGTCAGGTGTCTGAATACTTTACCTTGCTACCTTGAACAAGTTTTAGCTGTGGTAATGATGGGAAACCCAGGAGGACCCCTGACTTGAAAAGATGGAAATTAGAATCTGGGAATATGCCAACATGACTATTGTTAGTAGTAAAATGTAAAAAAAAAAAAGAGACAGCTGCATAGAGTGAGTCCTCAGAACTGTGAGGGTTATCCTCAAGTATTAATACTTATTTTATATGAATGTATGCATGTATTTTTTTAGATAGGTCTTGCTCTGTCACCCAGGCTATAATGCAGTGGCACAACCAAGACAGCCTCCTAAATAGCTGGGACTACAGGCACACACACTACCATACGTGGCTAATTTTTAATTTTTTGTAGAGACAGTGTATTAGTCTGTTCTCATACTGCTAATAATGACATGCGTGTATTAGTCTGTTCTCACACTGCTAATAATGACATGCCTGAGACTGGGTAATTTATAAAGGAAAGAGGTTTAATGGACTCACAGTTCCACATGGGTGGGGGTCCTCACAATCATGATGGAAGGCAAATGAGGAGCAAAGTTACATCTTACATGGCAGCAGGCAAGAGAGCTTGTGCAGGAGAACTCTCACTTATAAAACCATCAAATCTCATGAGACTTATTCACTACCATGAGAACAGTATGGGAAATACTGCCCCTATGAGCCAATTATCCCCACCTGGCCCTGCCCTTGACATGTGGAGATTATTACAATTCAAGGTGAGATGTGGGTGGGAACACAGCCAAATCATATCAGACAGGGTCTCATTACGTTTCCCAGGCTAGTCGTGAACTCCTGGGCTCAAGCGACTCCCCTGCTCAACCTCCCCAAAGTGCTAAGATTACAGTTATGAGCCACCACACCCAGCTCATCCTCATGTATTTAGCTGAGTATTCATCAGCATATGTACAGAATCTTCCCAAGACCTTAAAAGAACTACCCAGAAGGATAAAGTATCTGAAAATCATACCAGGTCAGAAATGCTACTTCTTAATAGCACCCAGAATAGAAAAGCTGAAAATTCACAGGACTTCTAAAGCATAAAGGTCTTGTCTTAGAAGTAAGGAATAATTAGATCTAGCCTAAACACACTGCTCAGATCCTACTTTAGAAGTCATAAAAGCAATACTTGAATGAATCAAGCTGTTTTCCAAATAACTTGTATTCAAGAACAAAGCTCAGGAACATTTATAAGAATATCAAAATTCCCAGCACCCAGCAAGGTAAAAATCATAATATTTGGGATAAAACATTCATTGATAAAATAATTGATATGTTACCAAAAAATCTGAAACTAAGGTTAAAAGTTACTGTATGTTCTCATCCATGCAAAAATGCAATGTGTTATTCCCAAGCTAAAACACAAATTATTTTACAGACACAATTTGCTAATAATTCCTTATTTGTTTTGGAGGAAAAACCCTAAAAGACATACCAGCACTGAGAATGGTATAGGAAGTACACAAATATACTGTTAATATAGAATTATTATGAGTTGATTCTTCTGGATTCTAATTTGATTTGAAAATGAAATAAAAATTCCACATGAAGTAACATCAATAAGACGGCAGACTAGGAAGTTTCATGTCCTTTTCCCCCCATTGAAACCCTGAATAAACAATAATACATGGATTAAAGTGGCTTTGTAAGAACTCTAGAAACCAGCTAAGAAGCTGTAGAACCTAACTTTAATGCTTGACCAAGAAAGAGCTGCAATTAGAAGAGCAGAAAACATCATTACATTTTGCTCACTCTAGCTCGGACTATCCCACCTCACCTCCAGTGGCACAGCACAGTGCAGTTGACGTGAGGATGCCCAATTCTTCATTCCCACCTAGGGAGAGAAGAAAAGGTGTGGAATGTGCTTATAGCATTCTAGGTCTGGGGAACTACTTGAGAGACTAATTTCTGTCTCACCTGACCTGGAGAGCTGATAGAAACAGTAGCATAGTTTGGATAGCAGATTGGAGGCCACTGACAGCAAAGGCAGGTGATGTGGTATGCTAGAACTGCAGAAAAAGTCTGAAGGGACCCAGAAGTCATATAATGGAGTAACTGGGGAAGTACTTCTCCTGCACTAAGCCAGTCCACAGAGACAAGGAAAAGTGGCTATTTGTTAAACACTCAAATTTCAAGAAATGCTTACAAAGTATATAAAGAAACAGGAAAAAAAAATGCACATTCCAAAGATAAAAATAAATCTTCAGAAACCAGCCCTAAAAAACACACATCTCTTACTGAATTGATAAATAGTTTTTACAAATTTCCCTAAATATGCTTAATTACATAAAAGAGAACATGGATAGATGAACAAAATCAGGAAAGCAGTTTATGAACAAAATTAGAATAATAATAACAACATGAGCATGTCTGCATTGAGGGATGCCTAGATGGCTGGTGAAGCATTTTTCTGGGTGTGTCTGTGAGGGTGTTGCCAGCAGAGACTGACATATGAGTCAGGCGACCTGGAGAGGAAGACCTATCCTCAAAGTGAGTGGACACTTTGTTTAGCTGCCACCACAGCTAGAACAAAGCAGGTGGAAGAAAGTGGGATAAGTTTGCTTGCTGAGTCCTCTAGCTCTCTTTTTCTTCCCATGCCAGATGCTTGCCTCCTTTCCTCCTGAGGATGTCGAACTCCAGGTTTTTCAGCCTTTGGCCTCAGGGACTGGGACCTGCAACAGCAGTCTTCCAGGAACTCTCAGGCCTTTGGCCTCGGACTGAGGGCTACATTGTTGGCCTCCCTGGTTTTGAGTCTTTCGTACTAGGACTGAGCCACTACTGGCTTCTGTCTTTCCCCAGCTTGCAGAGGGCCTTCCATTGGATTTTGCCTTATAATTCTGTGAGCCAATCTTCCCTAATAAATAAACTCCCTATTATATACACATATATCCTATTGGTTCTGTCCCTCCAGAAAACCCTAACACAATCTACAAATAGACAGAAATAATAAAACCAAACAGAAATTCTGGAGGTTACAAGTACAATAACTGAAGTGAAAAATTAATTGCTACAGAGATTCAACAGCAGAACCAATGAGGCAGAAGAAACAATCAGTCAACTTGAAAATAGGTCATTTGAAATTAGCATCTGTGGAGGAAAAAGAAGAAAAAATAAAGAAATATGAATAGAACCTAAGCGATATGTGAGATACCATATCAAGTTGATCAGCATAAGCATTATGGGAATCCAAGGTGAAGAGAGAGAAAAGGGCAGAGAGTTTATTTAAACAAATAATGGCTCACAATTTTCCGAATTTATACAGGCGGAAATGGCCACACAAATACATACAGCTCAGTGAATGCTAAGTAGGAATAATTTAAAAATACGATATAAGCAGAAGTTATCATTAAACTGTCAAAGAAAACAACTGAATCATTGAAAAAAAAGAAGGCAAGACAAACCTGACTTGTCATATACAAGAGAAACTCTGTAAGATCACTGACTGATTTCTTAGTGAAACCATGGAGGCCAGAAGACAGTAGGATGATATATTTCAAGTGCTAAAAAAAAAATTTAAATGCTGTCAACTGTAAATTATACATATATAACAAAACTGTCCTTCAAAGAATGAAGGAGAAATCAGAGTATTCTCAGATAAACAACTGAGGAAGTTCATTACCACCAGCAGAGTGTGTCTACTTGGAATGAAAGGTCTCTAAAGAATAAATCGAGACGCAAATGACTCTGTCTGACAGCTTTGAAGAGAGCAGTGGATCTCCCAACACAGAGGTTGAGATCTGAGAAGGGACAGACTCCCTGCTCAAGTGGGTCCCTGACCCCTGAGTAGCCTAACTGGGAGACATCCCCCACTAGGGGCAGTCTGACACCCCACACCTCACAGGGTGGAGTACACCCCTGAGAGGAAGCTTCCAAAGCAAGAATCAGACAGGTACACTCGCTGTTCAGAAATATTCTAGCTTCTGCAGCCTCTGCTACTGATATCCAGGCAAACAGGGTCTGGAGTGGACCTCAAGCAATCTCCAACAGACCTACAGCTGAGGGTCCTGACTGTTAGAAGGAAAACTATCAAACAGGAAGGACACCTACACCAAAACCCCGTCAGTACATCACCATCATCAAAGACCAGAGGCAGATAAAACCACAAAGATGGGGAAAAAGCAGGGCAGAAAAGCTGGAAATTCAAAAAATAAGAGCGCATCTCCCCCGGCAAAGGAGCGCAGCTCATTGCCAGCAACGGATCAAAGCTGGATGGAGAATGACTTTGACGAGATGAGAGAAGAAGGCTTCAGTCCATCAAATTTCTCAGAGCTAAAGGAGGAATTATGTACCCAGCGCAAAGAAACTAAAAATCTTGAAAAATAAGTGGAAGAATTGATGGCTAGAGTAATTAATGCAGAGAAGGTCATAAACGAAATGAAAGAGATGAAAACCATGACACGAGAAATACGTGACAAATGCACAAGCTTCAGTAACCGACTCGATCAACTGGAAGAAAGAGTATCAGCGATTGAGGATCAAATGAATGAAATGAAGCGAGAAGAGAAACCTAAAGAAAAAAGAAGAAAAAGAAATGAACAAAGCCTGCAAGAAGTTTGGGATTATGTAAAAAGACCAAATCTACGTCTGATTGGGGTGCCTGAAAGTGAGGGGGAAAATGGAACCAAGTTGGAAAACACTCTTCAGGATATCATCCAGGAGAACTTCCCCAACCTAGTAGGGCAGGCCAACATTCAAATCCAGGAAATACAGAGAACGCCACAAAGATACTCCTCCAGAAGAGCAACTCCAAGACACATAATTGCCAGATTCACCAAAGTTGAAATGAAGGAAAAAATCTGAAGGGCAGCCAGAGAGAAAGGTCGGGTTACCCACAAAGGGAAGCCCATCAGACTCACAGCAGATCTCTCGGCAGAAACTCTACAAGCCAGAAGAGAGTGGGGGCCAATATTCAACATTCTTAAAGAAAAGAATTTTAAACCCAGAATTTCATATCCAGCCAAACTAAGTTTCATAAGTGAAGGAGAAATAAAATCCTCTACAGATAAGCAAATGCTTAGAGATTTTGTCACCACTAGGCCTGCCTTACAAGAGACCCTGAAGGAAGCACTCAACATGGAAAGGAACAACCGGTACCAGCCATTGCAAAAACATGCCAAAATGTAAAGACCATCGAGGCTAGGAAGAAACTGCATCAACTAACGAGCAAAATAACCAGTTAATATCATAATGGCAGGATCAAGTTCACACATAACAATATTAACCTTAAATGTAAATGGACTAAATGCTCCAATTAAAAGACACAGACTGGCAAACTGGATAAAGAGTCAAGACCCATCAGTCTGCTGTATTCAGGAGACCCATCTCACACGCAGAGACATACATAGGCTCAAAATAAAGGGATGGAGGAAGATTTACCAAGCAAATGGAGAACAAAAAAAAGCGGGGGTTGCAATACTAGTCTCTGATAAAACAGACTTTAAACCATCAAAGATCAAAAGAGACAAAGAAGGCCATTACATAATGGTAAAGGGATCAATTCAACAGGAAGAGCTAACTATCCTAAATATATATGCACCCAATACAGGAGCACCCAGATTCATAAAGCAAGTCCTTAGAGACTTACAAAGAGACTTAGACTCCCATACAATAACAATGGGAGACTTCAACACTCCACTGTCAACATTAGACAGATCAACAAGACAGAAAGTTAACAAGGATATCCAGGAATTGAACTCATCTCTGCAGCAAGCAGACCTAATAGACATCTATAGAACTCTCCACCCCAAATCAACAGAATATACATTCTTCTCAGCACCACATCGTACTTACTCCAAAATTGACCACGTAATTGGAAGTAAAGCACTCCTCAGCAAATGTACAAGAGCAGAAATTATAACAAACTGTCTCTCAGACCACAGTGCAATCAAACTAGAACTCAGGACTAAGAAACTCAATCAAAACCGCTCAACTACATGGAAACTGAACAACCTGCTCCTGAATGACTACTGGGTACATCACGAAATGAAGGCAGAAATAAAGATGTTCTTTGAAACCAATGAGAACAAAGATACAACATACCAGAATCTCTGGGACACATTTAAAGCAGTGTGTAGAGGGAAATTTATAGCACTAAATGCCCACAAGAGAAAGCAGGAAAGATCAAAAATTGACACTCTAACATCGCAATTAAAAGAACTAGAGAAGCAAGAGCAAACGCATTCAAAAGCTAGCAGAAGGCAAGAAATAACTAAGATCAGAGCGGAACTGAAGGAGATAGAGACACAAAAAACCCTCCAAAAAATCAATGAATCCAGGAGTTGGTTTTTTGAAAAGATCAACAAAATTGACAGACCACTAGCAAGACTAATAAAGAAGAAAAGAGAGAAGAATCAAATCGACGCAATTAAAAATGATAAAGGGGATATCACCACCGACCCCACAGAAATACAAACTACCATCAGAGAATACTATAAACACCTCTACGCAAATAAACTGGAAAATCTAGAAGAAATGGATAATTTCCTGGACACTTACACTCTTCCAAGACTAAACCAGGAAGAAGTTGAATCCCTGAATAGACCAATAGCAGGCTCTGAAATTGAGGCAACAATTAATAGCCTACCAACCAAAAAAAGTCCAGGACCAGATGGATTCACAGCTGAATTCTACCAGAGGTACAAGGAGGAGTTGGTACCATTCCTTCTGAAACTATTCCAATCAATAGAAAAAGAGGGAATCCTCCCTAACTCATTTTATGAGGCCAACATCATCCTGATACCAAAGCCTGGCAGAGACACAACAAAAAAAGAGAATTTTACACCAATATCCCTGATGAACATCGATGCAAAGATCCTCAATAAAATACTGGCAAACCGGATTCAGCAACACATCAAAAAGCTTATCCACCATGATCAAGTGGGCTTCATCCCTGGGATGCAAGGCTGGTTCAACATTCGCAAATCAATAAACATAATCCAGCATATAAACAGAACCAAAGACAAGAACCACATGATTATCTCAATAGATGCAGAAAAGGCTTTTGACAAAATTCAACAGCCCTTCATGCTAAAAACGCTCAATAAATTCGGTATTGATGGAACGTACCTCAAAATAATAAGAGCTATTTATGACAAACCCACAGCCAATATCATACTGAATGGGCAAAAACTGGAAAAATTCCCTTTGAAAACTGGCACAAGACAGGGATGCCCTCTCTCACCACTCCTATTCAACATAGTGTTGGAAGTTCTGGCTAGGGCAATCAGGCAAGAGAAAGAAATCAAGGGTATTCAGTTAGGAAAAGAAGAAGTCAAATTGTCCCTCTTTGCAGATGACATGATTGTATATTTAGAAAACCCCATTGTCTCAGCCCAAAATCTCCTTAAGCTGATAAGCAACTTCAGCAAAGTCTCAGGATACAAAATTAATGTGCAAAAGTCACAAGCATTCTTATACACCAGTAACAGACAAACAGAGAGCCAAATCGTGAATGAACTTCCATTCACAATCGCTTCAAAGAGAATCAAATACCTAGGAATCCAACTTACAAGGGATGTAAAGGACCTCTTCAAGGAGAACTACAAACCACTGCTCAGTGAAATAAAAGAGGACACAAACAAATGGAAGAACATACCATGCTCATGGATAGGAAGAATCAATATCGTGAAAATGGCCATACTGCCCAAGGTTATTTATAGATTCAATGCCATCCCCATCAAGCTACCAATGAGTTTCTTCACAGAATTGGAAAAAACTGCTTTAAACTTCATATGGAACCAAAAAAGAGCCCGCATCTCCAAGACAATCCTAAGTCAAAAGAACAAAGCTGAAGACATCACGCTACCTGACTTCAAACTATACTACAAGACTACAGTAACCAAAACAGCATGGTACTGGTACCAAAACAGAGATATAGACCAATGGAACAGAACAGAGTCCTCAGAAATAATACCACACATCTACAGCCATCTGATCTTTGACAAACCTGAGAGAAACAAGAAATGGGGAAAGGATTCCCTATTTAATAAATGGTGCTGGGAAAATTGGCTAGCCATAAGTAGAAAGCTGAAA